>NC_140373.1:6440000-6652500 GCF_054491055.1 Hypomesus nipponensis | reverse complement strand
TGAGCAATGGGATTATTCCTGCCAACTTTTGAGTGCAGGCGAGTGTGTGCGTGTGCCTGCCGCGAATATGTTCCTGTACGTGTGTCTCTGTACACAGTTAGCGTGTTGGCGCACGTGTCGTGAGAGGGTGTGTGTTCACCTGTCATGGAGCCAGCATTCCACTACCCCTCCCTGTTAGCAGGGTCTTGTTACTGCAGCTCACATTCACAGGCTCCAGACCACATGATTCCACAGCCTGGCCTGCTACACCCTCCCTGTGCACACTGGAGGAACCCCTAGAACACAGCCTGGAGAAATGTTCAATGCAATACATTCCGAGTCCAGAAGCACTTATCTCTCTGAATCTTTGTTTTTGTTGTATCTCTGAAAACAATTGAATCCATGTCTGTTTCTCAAATCATGGTTTGTAATGTTTTGGTTAATGGGATACATATGTCCTGTTTTCCTCTCTTCGCTCGTGTCTGTTTTCACCTCAGAAAATAACCGAGTTTTGAAGCTGAGATTCCAGGTCTACCATGAGGTCATCTACAGTATAGAAAATGAGAGAGGAGGATTGAACATATTGCCTCTTTGGTGTGTTCCCTCTCCAGAAAACAAGAAGTCTCCCTCCCTGGGGAAGCAGCTGAAGGAGGAGAGGGATGTTGAGTCTCTGGAGGTCCTGCAGCACTGCAAGGCTCCGCCCCTGGTGGCCAACAGCAGCGAGCAGGGCTCCACCCTGAGGGACCTGCTCACCACCACCGCCGGCAAGCTGCGCCTGGGCTCCACCGACGCCGGCATCGCCTTTGCCCCCGTCTACTCCACCGCCTCACAGGTGACGCTACACCCCTCCCTGCCTGTCTGCCTGCCTGTGTCTGTCTGTCTGTCTGTCTGTCTGTCTGCCTTGCTTGTTTGTCTATCTGTCTGTCTTAGACACACACACAGACACACACGCCATCGTCATGTGACCCTCTCTGTTCTGACATCATCTCCCCCCCCCTCATCTCTCCCCCCACAGACGGTGAAGGGGGGGCGGAGCATGCCAAACATCCTGGATGACATCATAGCGTCGGTGGTGGAGAACAAGATCCCGGCCGGTCGCGGCGCCAAACTGAGCATCAAGCTTGAGAGCGCCCCAGCTGTGGAGGAGGCCAAGGTCGACAGGAAGAAGCCGCCTGCGGTGACCATGGCAACAGAGGAACCGGCCAATCAGCACCCGAACATTCCCCACTGCTGGCTGTACGAGCGACGCATGCTCTGGCTCAAAGACCACCGTAACGGAGGCAACTGGCGGCTGTTTAGAGAGTGCTGGCGACAGGGGCAGGTCAGTCCCTCTACCGCTGCTTTCTGTCAGATTATCTAATGATCCTTCTGTGTGTCAGTGACTGCTCTCGGCACTGAACCACCGTAAAAGATGATCTCTGATCTGTGTGCTGTCGTCCCCCAGCCGGTCCTGGTGTCTGGGGTCCACAGGCGTTTGAACGCCAGCCTCTGGAAGGCCGAGTCCTTCAACCAGGAGTTTGCCGACCACCAGGGAGACCTGCTCAACTGCAAGGATGGCGTGGTCACCAACTCTGGCATCAAGGAGTTCTGGGATGGCTTCGAGGATCTGACCAGTGAGTCTCATACCAGGCTGGCGACAGTGAGAATGTCCCTGTACTGACCAGGCTGGACCGGTCCATCAACGTGTATGAATGATAGTGTAGTGCTGTATGTGTACAGGCCTTAATGTCTAACTGTGTGGCACTGCATGGATATGGCTCTGTTATGAGAGAGGCTCCGTACGAGTGAGTATCTCTGCTGCTCTGTGTCATTCTGGGTGAGTGGAGCTGACCTGGACCTGTGTTCTGTGTTCAGAGCGCCCCAAGTCCAAGGATGGAGACAGCATGGTGTACCGTCTGAAGGACTGGCCTTCTGGAGAGGAGTTCATGGCCCTCATGCCCTCCAGGTACGCTCAGCTCACCTCATCTGCAGCACGCCCAGGACCCGGGTCAGCCTCCCATACATGTGCTGAAGTAGAGAGAGACAGAACCCTTTGTTCTTGTGTGTGTGTGTGTACAGGTATGACGACCTCATGAAGAACCTGCCCCTGCCGGAGTACTCAGACCCTGAGGGCCACCTGAACCTGGCCTCTCACCTGCCCAGCTTCTTCGTCAGGCCTGACCTAGGGCCCCGCCTCTGCTGCGCCTACGGTGAGCTCACACACACACACACACCCACACACACCTTCCACCTGTTCACTTTCACTCAGGTTCACCCATCCAATCATGTGCTTGTTGTTGTCCATTACCATCCTTTCTATTTCCTATTCGTTTATGTACACCGCCTTACTCCTTCACACACCAGCTCCTCCATTCTGACCAGTGTCCTCTACCCCCTCCCCTCCCTCTCCGCCGTCTGACCTCTCCCTCTGCAGGTGTGGCAGCCTCGCAGGAGCAGGACTTTGGCACTGCCAACCTCCACATGGAGGTCTCCGACATCGTCTCCGTCCTCGTCTACGTGGGCATCGCCAAGGGCAACGGGGTCCTCTCTAAGACCGGTAAGGCTAGCTCACTGCTTTGACTCGGAGAGTGACCGACCTGTTTAAACCCTGACTCAAGCATATCTTTCTTCCCATCTGAATTCCAACCACAACCTGACTCAGACCGACTCTCGCTAGATATGTAGCCAGTGAGCTGAGTGCAGTCAGTAACTGTTGTGGGTTTGACACTAAAACTCTTCCCAGAAGTAGGTCAGTGTCCCATTTCTTCACAGGAAACAGTTAGTCAGTCGTTTGAACACAAGTGCCAATCTGCTTCTTGCTATCCGAGTTTCCTTCCTTTTTTTCTTGCCCGTCGCTTTTCTTCTCCTCTGCTCTCTCCCTCTTATCATCGTCCTCCCTTGACTCATTTCACCCATTTTACCATCCTTTCATGCCCCTTCCCTCATCCTCTCCTTTATCTCTGCGCTCCGCTCCTTTCCTCCCCCTCTCTCCTCTCCGCTGTGCTCCAGAGCAGGGCTAAAACAACAGTCAGCAATCAGACTCTGAAAAGTTCTCCCAGCAGTGGAATGTTGACGAGGGGCTGACTAGAACCATGTGTAGCTTGGAGCAGGTTAAGCCCTACTCATTCTCCCTGTCTCTTTCTCTCTATTGTTCTCCAAATCATTTTAGATAGCTGCAGTGTTCAGTACCTAGTTAACCTCAGATAGCTGCAGTGTTCAGTACCTAGTTAACCTCAGATAGCTGCAGTGTTTAGTACCTAGTTAACCTCAGAGAGCCGCAGTGTTCAGTACCTAGTTAACCTCAGAGAGCCGCAGTGTTCAGTACCTAGTTAACCTCAGAGAGCCGCAGTGTTCAGTACCTAGTTAACCACAGATAGCTGCAGTGTTCAGTACCTAGTTAACCTCAGATAGCTGCAGTGTTCAGTACCTAGTTAACCACAGATAGCTGCAGTGTTCAGTACCTAGTTAACCTCAGATAGCTGCAGTGTTCAGTACCTAGTTAACCACAGATAGCTGCAGTGTTCAGTACCTAGTTAACCACAGATAGCTGCAGTGTTCAGTACCTAGTTAACCACAGATAGCTGCAGTGTTCAGTACCTAGTTAACCACAGATAGCTGCAGTGTTCAGTACCTAGTTAACCACAGATAGCTGCAGTGTTCAGTACCTAGTTAACCTCAGATAGCTGCAGTGTTCAGTACCTAGTTAACCACTGATAGGTTACATTATTAGCACTTAGTTTGATGACAGTCAGAGAGCCAGGGACCATGTTCAGCAGGAGAAGTAGGGCAGAGGTCACTCCCATCAGGTTCATCTGCTGCTGAACTGAGACAGGGAGCACCACTGCCTTCTGCTGTCCACATGAGATAGAGGGTGGAGGCATGTCTGGAGGACTGTACACACACACACACAGTGTGTATGCACAGGGAGGAGCGGGGGGAGAGAGGCGGTGGCGTCGATGCAATCTCTGCTCTTTCTCTCTCCTGCAACCCCCGCCCTTGCTTCTCCAGCCAGCCAGCTAGCCTGCCAGAAGCTTTTGTGAAGGCAGCAGACAATTACTGTTGTTGTACCATCATCATTATTAATATTTAAACACTTCTTTCCAAAGACTCGTGCTGATGACACTGTCGCCACTGTAGCTTTGTAATCACTTCAGCTGACGGTATAAAGTTTTGTGTTTGTGTGCATATTCTACAGTCTTTACTTAACCTCCTGCCTGTGTTGTGTGTGTGTGTGTGTTGTGTGTGTGCTGCAGGAGTGTTGAAGAGGCTGGAGGAGGAGGACTTAGATGACAACGTGAAGAGGAGATTAAAAGACTCGAGCGAGACCCCCGGAGCTCTGTGGCACATCTACGTCAACAAAGATGTGGAAAAAATTAAAGAGTTTCTGCACAAGGTTTGTTTTCCTGCTCCTCCATCGTTTTAGCAATCTCTCTCCTTTCCCTCTCCTCCTCCCCCAGCCCCTCCTTCTGGCTGGGATGTAGAAGACACTGTGTTCCTGTCCCTGGCTCTCAGAGACGGAAACTCTTAATGAGTCTCTGCCCCATGATCTGTGTCTGTGTGTCTGTGTGTCTGTGTGTGTCTACCTAATGTTCTGATTCTGTACTGACCCTTTTCTCCGACCGGGCCTAGATGAGTGGATGACTCATGGGTAGACTGTGGTTCAGGGTTACATCCTGAGATACAATGGAAAAAATACCTGCTCTCCACACAAATGCTATTATTTGAGGGTCTCTCTCTCTCTCTCTCTCTCTCTCTCTCTCTCTCTCTCTCTCTCTCTCTCTCTCTCTCTCTCTCTCTCTCTCTCTCTCTCTCTCTCTCTCTCTCTCTTCCCCTTGCTTACTTTCTCTCTCCCTCCCACTCCCTTACTCTCTCTCTCGGTCCCTTCCTCCCTGCCTCTCTCTGTCTCTCTCTCAGGTGTCTAAGGAGCAGGGGGTGGAGGTGCCGGCTGACCATGATCCAATCAGGGAGCCCGGCTGGTACCTGAGCAGGAAGCTGCGGCAGCGTCTGCTGGAGGAGCATGGGGTCCAGGGCTGGACTGTGGTGCAGTTCCTAGGAGATTCTGTCCTCATCCCTGCTGGCGCCATGCACCAGGTACACACACACACAAACAAAGATAAGACAGTAGCATGGTTCTGCTGTTCTTGACCAGTTGACCAATATTCCTTCACTCTTGGAACATGCTAGGCTTCAGTGATAACACGTTCTCAACCTCTCGTTCTCATTCCCTCCTTCCCTCCCTGCCTCCCTCCCGCCCTCTCTGCCTCGGTCTGTCCTGCTTCCAGATCCAGAATCTCCACAGTTGTGTCCAGGTGATTAATGACTTTGTGTCTCCGGAGCACGTGGCCCAGTCCTTCCATCTCACCCAGGAGCTCAGGGCCTGCAAGGAGGACGTCAACTATGAAGACAAACTACAGGTGTGTGATCCTGCCTGAGTGTGTGTGTGTGTGTGTGCGTGTGTGTGTGTGTGCCTGACACTTTGTGTGTTTCAGAGACACTGAGTTATGTTCTCTGTTCTACCCCTGTTATCTCCCTCCAATACGCCACTTGGTCCATTTCTTGTGTCTTTTCAGTCATGTTAACAGAACATCTGCTCTCTCATTCAGTGATGTTCCCATATCCCTCATGTACCTGTAGACTATTTCTCTCTTCCAGTGTGGGATGATTAGGAGGCTGTCTATTTCCATCAATAGGACATGATGTTGAGTCAGGGGGGTGTGATGTGGAGCTGCCACTGCACTGTGGCTGCTTAGTCACACAGACCCCCTTCCCCTCTCCCCTTTCACACACTTCCCCCTCTTTCCTGTCGGCTCTGTACCAATCTTGTGTGTGAGTGCATAAAATGACAGTGATTGCAGAGGTAGCTCTTAACACTGGCAATGAGGACCTTTTAAGAAGACACCTAATAGCTCTCTCTGTCTCTCTCTCTGTCTCTCTCTCTGTCTCTCTCTCTGTCTCTCTCTGTCTGGGTCTGCCATGTGTACTGATGTCTCCCTGCTCTGGTCTGCAGGTGAAGAACATCTTGTTCCACTGTGTGAAGGACGCGGTGGGCGCCCTGAGGAGGTGCTCTGCCGAGGAGGAGGAGGAAGAGGAGGAGCGCTCGTGACCCTTCCTCTTCCCATTCCACCCAGCGGCAGAAGCGCCACTGCGGCTCATGCCTCATGCCCGGCGCCCCTACTCACGTGACCTGGGACCCTACAGTGACTTTTCACCTCTCTGTATGCACAGACACTAAGAAGCCCCTCGTACCCTCAACCTCCAGTGCCAAGCAGACTAAACGTAGAATCAGCAACATCAAGGGTATTTATGTTACTGACCATAGCAGTATGGCCCTGCTCTGGCTCGGGCCCACAGCACGGCCATCAGGATGAACCTGGGATTCATTTGAAAAAGAAACTGAAAAAGAGAAGTGTGAAGATAGATGAATCTGCAGCAGACAGAATGCACTGCTGGTCCTCCTATCAAAGTATTTGTTTGTTACTGTTTGTTATTTGGTTCTGTTCGGTTTGTTGTTCCATTGTTTGTTGGTTAATTTGTTCGTTGTTTTTCTTTTAATGCTGTATATTGTTTCTGTGATGTATTTATTTTATAGGAGTTTCATGCAATGATCATGTTCTTCTAGATCAAAACCATGTAAATGTCTGTACAGTTTTCTGTTTTCTGTTGCTAAATCAGTTGTGATAAACCGCTCACTTCATTGAGACAGATACTGTGACTGAGGACTAACACACATACACACACACACGCACGCACACAAATACATTCTTTCCCACACACTCACAGACACATACACCAGCTATTGCCTGTACTTTGGGAATTGTTGCTGAATTGCAGTCCTCATGCCATATATTTTGAAAATCAACTGCCAAACTTGTATACAGTGTAAAGTTGTGTTATGTAAAGAAAGGATAAATGGATAATACACTTCAGCAATTTTATTAAGAAGTATTCACTGTAAAATTTAGACATTTACAAGAAAGTTGTAATTTATTTAAGAAAATTGTCTCGATTTATTTCTCCTTTTTTGTTAAAGATTTACTATTGTGAACTTTGGAAAGTTAAATGGAAAAAGGATGAAAAACTTACTATACTGTGTAAATATATACATATATACATTCACTGATGTATTTTTTTAAAACATGGCTTGCTTCAATTTCAAATTTTAAAGTGCAAGTGTTACATGCTTTGTACATTGAAGTTCAAAAGGGTTTTACATTTTCCATTAAAATGGATTTATCAAAGTGTGTCTGTGTCATTTTAATAGAGTGGTTGCCTGGAGTGATTCCACTAGAATTGATTGGGAGCAACTCTTATAGGTGCAGCACAGCAAGGACTGGCAGAGGAATCAGCCTGTCAGTCTGCAGGTTGTTCAGACGGTCTCAGTCAGAAAGCTAGTTATTCACTCAAACAGCCAGTCTCTCAGTCAGGGAGCCAGTCAGGGAGCCAGCCAGTCAGAAGCCAGCCAGTCAGGAAGCCAGCCAGTCAGGAAGCCAGCCAGTCAGGGAGCCAGCCAGTCAGGGAGCCAGCCAGTCAGGGAGCCAGCCAGTCAGGGAGCCAGCCAGTCAGTCCAGGCTGTAATGAGAGCCTGAGAGCAGCTGAGACTGGAGGCATGGAGGGTTAAGAAAGAGAGGCATCCATGAATGTGCAGCATAATAACCTATACTTAGCAGTCTATCCACAAGGCTCATAGCTCGTCCCTCTCCTCTCTCTCCTTTTTCTCTCCTACCCACTCTCCTCTGCTCCTATGTCTCCTTTTCCTCTCCTCCTCCTCTCCAGGCGTCACCATGTCCCCAGTACATCAAAGCTTTCCCCCCTGCCGCCTGCTCTGCTGCCAGGCTTGTGATGCTTCTGCTTGATCAGGCCTACGTTCAGTCAGGATGAAACACTGTTACAGATGGAGCTGGGGACCCTGGGGGCTCGTGGGGGGAATGATCTCTTTGGGTTTGCTGTTCAGAGATGCTCTGAGAACAGTCGGAGAAACGTCCTCAATTTGTGATGTTCCTATCGGAAAATGTGTTGTGTATTTCTATTCATGGTACACTTTCTATGACAAGCTTATGTTGGTAAATAAATGTTTTTTTTTAATCATTTTATTCCTTGGTTGTTATTTTTACAATATGACTTGCAGTGTGGAGTTCTCAACCACTAGAGAGCGTTAGAGTCCATGTTTGGAACAAAAACCACAACAGTGGTCTTCAAAAGTGGGCAGAAATGGACAGAACCCTCTGTTTTGTTAAAAAATATTTGGAAAATATTGTCTTATCACCTAATGCTGCTGATCGCTATTATGCAAATATTTTACGATTCATTTTTAAGATGTGTTTAATTTAAGATGCTCTCATTTCGGTAACAACTAATACATGGTAGGTCCACATGCTCTTGAACTGAGGACTTTCTCGAGAATGGGTGTGTGGCTGGGTTCCTTTGTTCTAATTTCCCATCATTTACCACCTGTAAATGTCGCAAGGAGAAGAGCTACCTCTAGCGGTGTGTACCGCCGCAGTTCCGGTGATATTTCATTGCAGTACTGGTTTTCTACACTAGGGGTCATTATAGGAGCACCTTGTCAAAATATAAACACGTTCATCTCATAATAATTGGAGTAGTATTAATTATTAGTCTTTATGACTGAGTTGCAAAGAATTGAACTTTGGTATTATTCCAAGTAGTCCCTAGTTTATATAATATTGCTAAGTTTAGTTATGACGTATCATTGAAAATGCCAAAAGGTAGAATAAATTAGTATTTGGAAAATGCTTATTGGCAAATTTGATTTATTATTATTTTTATCACTGCGCCTGTGGGGACCAACTTATAAAAACAACTTTCCTCCTATAACAAAGAAACCTAATCGGTCAGATCGAGTGTCAATGATCTTAACAGCAGAAAATAATTAGGATGATTACTAACCCTGTTTTGCTCAAAAGTCCTGAGTGATCTCATTGTGAAGCAGACAGAATGTCTGAGTCTTTGACCCCTGGTGGTCTCATGTGTAGGGGCCTGGAGACCTTGCTCTACATTCTGGAGATAGAACGTCCAGGATCCTCTCCTCAATCATACAGAGAGATGTTTTCCCCCTGCTTCGCTCATATCTGACCGGCTGCTAACCCCAATGGCACACACACACACAGACACACATACTGACATACATACACACTCATATATGCTCACTGTCTGTCTGGTTCACACACACACAACTCCTCATGGGAATGTGGCTATAACACCAGGATGCTAAACCAGGCCACAATTACAACTGTCATACAAGCAGTTTATTAAGCGATCATTACCGAGGAGAGCATGCAGCCCATGGCGATGCCCTCTCTGGTCCCAGCTCGCTGTTTGGGAGACACACTGCTGACACCACAAACATTTGGTCGCACTCTCCCATTGATACACACAAAACCCTGGAAAACACAGATATCTCTCCACTGGATTACATAAAGGTAAACAAAGCTATGCTGTGTGTGTATGTGTGTGTGTTTATGTGTGTGTAATTGTAATGCATGGCTAGCAGATCCCTTCTCCTTCTCCTTTTGAAAGTAGGTAAGAGCGTGATAGGGCAAACAGAGTCCACTCTGACCGAGAGAGACGGAGACAGAAGTTCACAAATGAGTTCAGGGGGAGGTCATTCGCACTCTTTCTCTCTCTCTCTCTCTTTCTCTCTCTCTCTCTCTCTCTCTCTCTCTCTCTCTCTCTCTCTCTCTCTCTCTCTCTCTCTCTCACTCTTTCTCTTTCTGTTTTCTCTTTCACTATGTCTTTTGCTCCCTCTCTGTATCTGTGTTCACTGTGTTTCACACACGCACACAGACACACTCACCCCAGCCAGTCCCGGGGTGGTCATGAAATGTTACTTTAATTGTTTGAATTATATGGTGCTTGTTGTTTTGAACTCTCATCTCCCTCTGCAGTCTTCCTGACCTCTCAAAGACCACTCAGGTGGGTGGTGGGTGGGGAGTGTGTATGTGTGTGTGTGTGTGTGTTACGGTGGGGGAGTGGCTGACCCATGGCTGAACTTTCCAGAGACTTCCTGTTGTAGCAGTAGACAGAGCGTGCTCAGTGGAGGGGTACAGATGGTGGGGGCCCCCCTTGACCCACAAACACACACACTCCACCCCCCCCCCCCCCCCCCTCCCACTTCTCTCTCTCTTTCTCTCTCCGGTGAGTGAGTTGGCTGGACAATTATTAGTTCAGTAGTATCTAGTTTGCTTTCAGCTCCTTGGAGCCATTCTGGGAACTCAACTCATCTGGGAATAACCAGTCAGAGCTGAGCGTCTTCATGTACAGTTTGATCCACACTTTCTTCTTCTGTCAACGAGACAATCCAACTCTTGTTTAAGTCTTCTCGCAACGATGCAACCATAACCATAATGTCCCAGCATCCACCCCCATAATGACTGTTTTATACTGGAGTACTGTATGAGGTTAGAGGCCCACATATTTAATACAATGTTCATTACTAAACAATACTGAACCGGATTCTTAAGCTTGTCAGATAGAGTTCATTCAGACATTCTCCTGCCTGCTGCTGCTCTAACTCTGTGCAGTACTGAGACTGTGTTAATTGGACCAGTCACCTGGACAGTCAGCCAGCCAGCCTGCCAGAGGGTGAGTGACTGTTGCGACAGCTCATGTAAAGTACTTAGTGTGCTCTGAGCAAACAGAAGCAGCCTTCAAAGTGAGAAGAGGTGTCATAAATCCTGCGTGGCGACAGAGAGCAGGGCCTCCACTACGCTCCTGTAGGCCCCTGCTCCTCCCTGCTCCTCACAACAACCACAGAGCATGTGTGTGTGTACATGAGAGAGAGAGAGAGAGAGAGAGAGAGAGAGAGAGAGAGAGAGAGAGAGAGAGAGAGAGAGAGAGAGAGAGAGAGAGAGAGAGAGAGAATGAAAATATGAGGAAGAAATGGAGTCAGAAACAAAGTAAGTAGTGACTCGATACAGGAAGAGCACACGTGACAGAACAGACTTGGGATTCTTCTTTGGGGGTACCTGAGCAAGGACTAGGAATGTCAACCTATGTGAGTTGTGTGAGAGAGAGAGACAGTGAGAGAGTGTGAGCGAGAGAAAGAGAGAGATAGAGAGAGAGTGAGAGGGAGAGAGAGAGAGAGAGAGAGAGAGAGAGATAGAGAGAGAGAGAGAGAGAGAGAGAGAGAGAGAGAGAGAGAGAGAGAGAGATAGAGAGAGAGGGAAAGAGTCTGGAACTGTGTGTGCTTGGGTGTGAAAAAGAGACGACAGTCGTAGCTTGTGGTCGGATTTAATAGGAGCAATCCACATCCAGCCAAATGGAGGCACACACACACACACACACACAGCTGTCATTGGCAGGCTGCAGCCTGACGGCCACCAATAAACAGGAAGAGTTCACATTCCCAAAGGCGCTGGGGTCGAGACCTCCAAATAAAATTGACAAATCTAATGGTGAAATCAGCGCGTGTCAGGGTTTTGGGGGTTGTTATGTGTATGTGGTGGGGGAGGGGCAGATGAGGGTGGGGGGAACTGTGGGGTGAGGGTTTAAGCCGAGGGCAGAGGGGAGAGGCTGCAGTTGCCTGTGTGTTTCTGTCCCTTCCACGACCCCCTTACCTCCTCCCCAGATGAATGAGAGGGGTGTGTGTGTGTGCAAGAAAGAGAGAGAGAGATCTGTTTATATTTCTATAAATGTACGCGTGTGTGCTGATCTCTCCCCTCCCTCTCTGGGTCCCGCTGTACCAAGTCCAACACAGCTGAAATACTGGAACAGATTTCCGAACCCACATATCAAACATGACTTGACCTGGTCTGCTCAGCATGAGCTATGAGAGGCTGTGTGGCCAGGGCCAATGAAAACATGTCAGAGTGTGTATGTGTGTGTGTGTGTGTGTGTGTGTGTGTGTGACCCTGCCGTGCTCCTGGTGAACTCTAGCCAGTGGATGACCTGATGTTATCTATTGCTTTCACACTCAGAACTGCGGCTTCTGGTTGGAATTACACCGTGTAATGGAGCATCCTGTCAGCTCATCTCCAGCCCTACCTCACACACACTCACACACACACATTTACACACACACACGCACACACGCAAGTACACACCACACACACACAGAGGGGGGGGCCTTAATAAAAACATTTGTATACACCTACAAACACAAGGTGAGGTAAACAATTTTCTCACACGCACAGTGGAATGGCCTGAACCTTACACACATGAATCCCAATGCCTGAGGCACAAGATGGTGGCTGGCAGGCTGGTGAGTGGCAGGCTGGTAAGTGGCAGGCTGGTGGCTGGCAGGCTGGTGAGTGGCAGGCTGGTGAGTGGCAGGCTGGTAAGTGGCAGGCTGGTGGCTGGCAGGCTGGTGAGTGGCAGGCTCGTGAGTGGCAGGCTAGTGAGTAGCAGGCTGGTGGCTGGCAGGCTGGTGAGTGGCAGGCTGGTGGCTGGCAGGCTGGTGGCTGGCAGGCTGGTGGCTGGCAGGCTGGTGAGTGGCAGGCTGGTGGCTGGAAGGCTGGTGAGTGGCAGGCTGGTGGCTGGCAGGCTGGTGAGTAGCAGGCTGGTGGCTGGCAGGCTGGTGGCTGGCAGGCTGGTGGCTGGCAGGCTGGTGGCTGGCAGGCAGGTGAGTGGCAGGCTGGTGAGTGGCAGGCTGGTGGCTGGCAGGCTGGTGAGTGGCAGGCTGGTGAGTGGCAGGGGGACCCAGTGCTACAGGTGCAGGGCTGCTGGTGATCAGATGAGGAGCATTGTCTCTGTTGGAAAATAACACACAAACACTTCATTGTCACAAACCAGCCAAGTGGACATGTCAAGCTAGCTGGCTCACACGTAAGCTTTTCAATGGTACATGCTCCTTCAATTGTTTAATAGATTTTTCAGGTGTTTGTAAATCTGTCATCACCCTGCAATAATACTAATGCCTTTTTGTTACATTCCAAGACAAAAAGGTTTATATGAAAGAATCGCCTGTGAAAGTTGTGTGAAACTGTTTGATGCATCTTTATGGCCTATCTGTCTCCTGTTGTCCATCTGGATCATTCTATTATATGTCTGAAACTGTGGGCCCAAACATGCTCATGTTTCACAGCATTCCTGCCTTTTATTTGGTTGTTGTTTTCAACTTTCGAACTTCTGACCGCTCGGCCCTTCCTCTGGTGTTTGGTTAGCCAGGTCAAGATGGCCAGGCTCAGAGACCTGTGGCCTCAGGATACTGGTAGAGACGTGTGTGCCTTGTCCCGGTGCTGTGTGTGTGTGTTTGTGTGTGTGTGTGTGTGTGTGTGAACTGAAAAATAGAGTGTGACATGACTGTGCTGGGGTCTAGGGTCTGCCTGCCAGCTTCAGCCCAAGTAGGAGTAGAGCTGGGGGGAAGGAGTGGGTGGTGTTGAGAAGTGTGTGAGGGAGGGTAAGATGGGTGCAATGAAAGGTGCAGCAGGGTTGACCAAGAGGCAAAGAGGGGCAAAAGAGGGGGGGGGGGGTGCATGGGGGTGTGGAGGGGGGAGGCGGCAGGCTAACAGTGTGTCTCTTGTCACAGGGCAGGGAGCGGAGCGGACTCTGCTGATCTGCCTGGCACGACAGGATGTGAACGAGGCGACACAAGTTCAAATGTTACATAATTCCCGGCAACTCCAACGCTTCACCAACGACAACATATGCTTACGTGTTAATGTTTTCATTGCTCTCTTGCAGATCCGGTTCGATTGGTTCAAGTGATACAAGCCCGAACCCCTCTCTGACCTAAAGCAGCCACACAGCGGATCTGTAGTTAAGCAGATTGCTTACTAGAAGGCTATTGTGTTCCAGAGTGTTTGCATGGTCGATTGACACATGTATACACACACAGCAGTACAGTGCATTGGGAGTTAATTCAGTTTATTCCTGTAGCTCATTATTACAGCGAAGATGAGCTCAATGTTGTGCTGAGTTGGCTGATTGGCTACAGTCTTGATAATGGGTTATCTTGCAGGGGATTGGTTGAGTTATTGCAATTCAGCACAGAAGTGATTGGTTGAGGTTAGGGGGGGTTCTCTGGTCAGAGAATGATCCTGAGTGAGCAGACAGGCTGAGCAAGGGCCCTGATTGGTCAAATGACCGTGGCCAAGACTCTGTGATTGGCTTGATGACCGTGTCTGAGCAGTGTGGTGATTGGCTGTGGGTGTGTGTGTGGAGGTCAGAGGAAGGGAAGCGTGGGCCTCAGTCTGGGGGCAGCTGCCTCTTTCATGACCAGCGTCCTCCTGGGTTCATCGGCAGTTCAGCCGGGGTAACTCAGGGTGCATTGAGGCACTGGGCTCACTCACTCACGCCAACACACACACATACACACACACAGAAGGAAACCGGCAGGCCCCCCACCTCCACACTCACACACACACACTTTCCATACAGTGATTACGTGTACATAGTCTAGTTTGACCGGGGTGAAGTACAGTTCACTGTGTTGGATGTGTTGACAGAACAAAGTGAAAGTTAGATATTATCTCTATGAAAACAAAATGACGTGTATGACTTTATAAACAGTTTAGGCATGGTCTGGTAGGTGTGTGCCATAGTTTTGTCCAAACTGTCAGAGAAAGTTGAATCCATGACTCCATTAAACAGTATGTGTGTACACATCTGACTCACTAGAAATGGTCTTCTGTCTATCAACACATTTAGTAGAGTTTTGTTATTTACTGTATCACACGTAAACACACATGCTGCATGTAAGGGTGTTTTCACCGCTTGAATGCCAACCCTTCTCATGACGGCTGAGGATCTAACTTGTCTTACCAGGGGCACCAGATGAGGGCCAAAAAGAGGGAATGGTGTGTGTGTGTGTGTGTGTGTGTGAACAAGCAATACCCTGCAGGGTGACTACGTAGGGAAAACACTCACCTCAGGCATGTCCCTTTATCAGGACACATACACACACACACACACACACACACAGACACACACAAACCCTGCTATCTCGACCCGTCTCAGTCTGCTCTGTCCATCGGCTCCACCACTCGCTTTGACACCTGTCAATTCAGTCTCTCTCTCCTTTTCTCTCTCCCTTTTTCTCTCTCTCTCTCTCTCTCTCTCTCAATATATAAAGGCCACTGCATCTCAATGTAAAATACTTGTAAATAATCCCTAACCCCCCTCCCCCTGAACTATCAAGAGGCTACAGTGGCTGAGATGAGGGGGTGAAGTGTGTGTTGGGGGTGGAGGGGTGAAAGGGGGGTGGGGGGGGTCGTCCCTGTTGACAGATTGAGAAGGATGGGACGTTCTCCCCTCAAGGTGAATCTGGGGGCAGACATGAAGGAATCTCACTGACCACAGACCTCTCTCTCTGTCTCTCTCTCTCTCTTTGTCTCTCTCTCTTAGCATTTCTATCTTGCTCTCTCTCTCTCTCTCTCTCTCTCTCTCTCACCGTCTCCCTGTCTCTTGCGGTCTCTCTCTCTGTCTCTCTATCTTTCTGGGAATGGAGCACACACAAAAACAGCATGCCAGCAGTCCAAAACCTTGCTGCCTCTGACACACACAAACATATACACATGCACACACACACATACACACATGAGCGCAAACCAGCTTAGCATTCTGCACTTAAAGTGCTAGGCTGCCCCCCCTACAGAGGAGACAAGATAGTCCTTTGATGGTGACAATGAAAGATGGCCGATGCTAAAACAAACACTATGGCTATGATTGATCATGTGAATACTCTGGCCTGAACAAAAGTGAAAATGGATGATGAATGGAAGGATGTATGGAAGAGAAGGCCAGAGTAAGACATACGGGAGGGAGGATGGGAGGTCTTGGAGGAGAACAGAAAGAAAGGGAAAAACAGCTAATGGAACTTGTGAAGCATCATTGTGTCATCAAACCTGGGGATCGGTTTACCCTGGTGTGTGTGTGTGTGTGTGTGTGACAGTACCAGTATGGAACAGTGGATTCCTGAGGTGCAGCAAGGCTTTCACAGAGCCTCAGGCCAGCGTTTTCACTCCCCATCTAACCGTTTAATGGCCCTGGCTTCACAATGGGGACAGGAGGCCTGGCCACCGGCCTGCAAGGGCCTGCTCATTGTTGATTACAGGTCCTTCCCCCGTCCCTGGCTGTCAGTGAGCGTCCTAGTTCCATTCAGAATCCCCTTTGCACGTCGTTATGCTAACAAATCAGTTTGAAGAGAAGTGTATTAAAGTCTGTTTTATGGACAGGGGAGTCCCTTTGATCCCTCTGTGTATCTTTGATGGTCCCTTAAGGGTCCTGGCTCATCACCCTGAGCTGTGTCTGTGTGTGTGTGTGTCTGAGTGCTTGTGTGTAGTCTGTAGACGTCCACAGAAATGGGTGAAGGAAAACTGTTTTAGTATTTTATTGAAACACACATACACACAAGTACACACACACACACCTTCTGAAGAACAATTACTTTTACAGGAAGCCGTTGTGGCAGCAGTACTATACAACAACCTAGACGGCCTGACTCCAGCCTAATTGTACCACTTATCAGATCACACACATGCACATATGCACACATGCATACACACACCACAATCACACAGAGAGAGATTAAAAGGTTGAATTTATGAAAAGCTACAACCACCTGTGTGTATTAGATCAACATGAACGGAGCAGCATCTTGTTGGCGTGCCGTATTCCTCTGAGAGGTCATCTATCTCTGTAGTTTCCTGTGTGAGGTGTGATGAATCTGGACCTAAATCAGGTCAGGTCACTCAGAGGGTGAAGTATTACGCCTTAATGACCAATAAACAACCGTTAACATCACAGGGGTTGGCCTGAGGTCAGCCAGGCCTCTGACTGAGCTGCTGGCTTCACCTTCAGTCTCTCTGTCTCTGACTGACTGACTGACTGACTGACTGGCTGGCTGGCTGACTGGCTGGTGCCTGGTCACTTTTGACTGGGTGGCTTGTATACTGGATGGCTGACTGGTTGGTTGTTTGGTTAGTGGGTTGGTTGACTGATTGCCTGGCTGACGAGCTGGCTGACTGGATGGCTGACTGCCTGACTTATTCCCCAGCTGGGTCAGCACTTGTAGTATGAGACTACTGTCTCCCCCTCCCCCCCCCCTGCCTCCCCCTCCCTGCCTCCTCCTCCCTGCCTCCTCCTCTGTGCCTCATCTGTCCCTGTCTGTCACCATACAGCCACAGTCACATCACACCGCCTTGTATTGGCGCACACACAAGCATACACACATACACAAACACACATACACAAAGACACGTACACAAATAACCCCTCACCCTCCTATGTAAGAAACCTTCTTTCCACAAGGTTGGAGTCAGATATGTTTCATTTCAACTCCCCCAGGCAAAAAAATGAACGTTTAGTACCTTTCTGGAACAGTCTGTAATCCACTGTCCTTTCAGTTGTTGAACTTGCAGTGTGATGTGGAATGTGTATAGGTTCCTCCAGAGACACTGGGGATACCTGGGCCGGACCTGATGGATGAGGACGTATGAATGAATAGATGGATGATGGGGTAGGGATGGATATATGAGCTTGGAGGTGAAGGGGAGGCCAAGCAGGACTATCACCCCACTGTTGCCCCCCTCTACACTTTTTCACCAGCCCTCCACTCTCTTCCAACACAGCTGATCAGTCAAACCCAGCAACAAGGTCAGAGATGGGGCTTTTGTACCTGTGGTCCCACCTGGCGTCTTTTCAAGTTGTTTTAGTTCTTTTCCATATTCTCAACCCACCTTTCTTCTGATGACACAAGAAGGATAATTACTTTACAGTGTGTTCTATGGTGGAACATACAGATATGACATTTTCAGACCACTAACCTTGTACTGTCTGTCAGTTTTCCATGAGGATTGTCAACAGTCAATATCTATGTGCGGGTTTGAATTGACTTTATTCCATTCCTTGATGATCCCTCAGAGAAAGTCCACCCTCTTCACTCAGTACACCATCCTGCTCTCTCCTGTCCCTGGAGACGGATATCTCTCTCACACACACACGCACACACACACATATGCACACACACACATGCACACACACACACACACATGCATGAGCGCATGCACACACACTCAGACAGTTTGGTGTGCCTGTGAGTGTTTATGTCAAACCTCTGTTTCTCCTAATGGAACCCAGCCGTGTTCTCTCTGAGCGCTGATGGACACGCCTGATTAACACACCTCAGCTGACACACGCATGAACCCTGGAGTGGGGAGGGGAGGGGGGGGAAGAAGGAGTGAGATATAAAAGAGGGGGGGGAGAGGGAGAGAAGGAGGGAGATATGAAAGAGGGGGGGGAGAGGGAGAGAGAAGGAGGGAGCTATAAAAGAGGGGGGGGAGAGAAGGAGGGAGATATGAAAGTCATTCGTGTGTTCTGAGTTGACCTGCGTGGATAAATAAAGGTAAATGGTAAAATAAATAATAACTACCAATGTAATCAAAGGACATGAGCCAGACAGGAGGAGTTGGAGGCTGGCTTCTCCAGAGAGGGTAAAAGGTAGCATGCAGGGCCTCTTCATATCACTGAGGTAATGGCAAGTTTGTGACACTCATGGAACACACTTGGCTTATGTATCTGTGGGGGGATACGTGTGTGTCAGAGAGAGAAATGGAGTTGTGTGTGTGTGTGTGCTTGTGGTTGCGTGCATGGTTGGGTGCGTGCAAATGCACGGTTCACTTTCTCACAAGCATCACGAGCGTGCCATCCCACATTGCCTCTGTCCTCTCAATGAACTAGACAGTCTCTCTGTTTCCCAGCATGACAGCCGTCTGCTGCCCCCCCCCCCCCCCCCCGCACTCACACACACCAACCTCTTTTGCTACAAAAAGCCAATTCATCTTCCTGTCCCAAGCTGCTGGAGAAGATCCTTAGTTACAGCGTCATGTAACAGAGCCAGGGATGGTAACACCACAGACAGACAGACCGACAGACAGACAGACAGACAGAGAGCGCAGATACCAGGAAGAGGAAGAGGAGGAGGAAGAGCAGGAGGAGAGGAGCTAAGCTGGTCTGTCTGAGAGGCAGCGGCTCCTGTGTGATTGAGAGATTAGGAGTCAAACAAAGGAGGAGGCAGACTAGACGAGGACAGAGACAAGAGGAGGGAAAGAGAAAGAGATACAGAGGGAGAGAGAGGGGAAGAGAAAGAAGGGGGGAGAGAAAGGGAGAGAGAGACTGTCTTATCTCGCGGCCCACAGACTAAGCTCTGCTAAAGCTCAGTTAGGAGGGCCTCTGCTCCTCTTAAGACCTTAACTAAGACACCTTATACAGAGAGAGCCTCGAGGAAGGTAGCCAGGAGTGTCCGTGAACCTTCTCTAACCCCGTCTCTTCCTTCAGTTAGTGAGCTTGGCTTGCTTCAAAATCCGCAGTCAACAACTGGCTGCACATGTGCCAGGTTGCCATTTGAGGGTGCAAACAGGGACCGGTCGTCATAGGAACGAGCTGCTGTAGCTTGACAGCGAGAGGTTATGGTCCCATATCTTTTTTTATTATTAGAGAACTGAAAAGAGTAAAGCTGGGGCCTTGACCATAGACTGGCCATGTGGATGTTTGAATACCATTTGAGGTAACAGTTATGTACCAGTCAGAAACCGACCAGGAACCAATCATCACCAGAGAAGGGCAGATCATCTGACTGGGCTTGTAGAACCATTCAGAGCAATTGGTTCAACTTTAACTTCAATTTTAATGTCAACATATCCATGACCCCCCCCCCCCCCCCCCCGCCCCCCCCATCCCAAGGACACCAAAGTTCCCTCTTTTCCTCCCTATCTTCCCCATTCTCCCACTCGTTCTCTTTGTCCCATTGGATCTCTCTCTCTCCTTTCCTCTCTCCTCACTTTTACTGGTGTGTTAACTACCACTGCTGGGGTTCTAAATGACGAGGGTCTCCTTTCATGCAGGGTGTGATGCCTCCTCCTTCCTGGCCCGGGTCATGAAGCTGTTATAGGGCTGCCGAGGGGACAATGCTCTTCAAAGGCGCTCCTCTTACCAATGTGACACAGACGTGTCACATCCTCCCTGCCTGGCTGAGGGCTGCCGGTCTTCTGAGGTGAGTGCCGAGCCAGCGGTTCTCTCCTGTGCATTTATGACGAGGACTCATTTTCACGTCAATGGTCGTTAGGGGCAGAGGTTAACAGCGAGCATTGTGTGACCTCATTGTGTGGTCCTTTTTGTTGGGTACACTCGACGGCCATTCACCTTGGAGGAGAGTGTGAGAGTCCTTTCTTCTGGATGTTTCTTAAAGTGTGCCACTAAAATGTGACCTGACTGGCCCTGCCGTCTCCCCATCATTTAAGCCACATTCCTCCCCTCTCGTATAGTGCCTGGTGATAGGGGACACATGTGCTCAGAAGAGGCTGCTCTGAAGAGCACTCTGCCTGGACCACTGGCCTGTGTGTGAAGGGAAAGGACATGAGTGGGTGTGAGCTCTGACTCATGGTTCACCCCAAGCTATTGTGGTCTGCTTCACCTAGTGCTTTAGGTGTAAGCTCCTGGTATTTCAGGCATTCAAAGCTTTTTTACTGGGAAATGGTGTTATTGGTAGAGAAGCCTGCAGAGTCCTGTTAGAGTTCATGTTTGAGTTGAACTTTTGAACTTATTGTGGTATGTGACTGACATGCTGATATGTCAGTGAATTAAAATCTCAATGATCACATGCTCTGCTGGCATTGACTGCCCTTCAATGAAAAGGGTTTCCTGGAAGCCGCTCCCTGTAGCTCATGCTGATGGGTAAATGATATGATAAGGATCAAATATTTCTACTCATATCTGCTCTCTCACATAACATTTCCGTGATTGTGCAACTTGGCAGCATGGGATCATTTTCCGTAGAGATCACCTGAATAGAGCTATGTGTTTTCACGCCGTAGTTACGCAGTAAACAACATATTTCTCAAATAAATATATTTTAAATACCTCAGTTCCTTTTTGCATTCCCAAGAAACAAGGTTTGAGATAATTGATGGCGGGAAAGTCCTCTGGCCAGTAACAATCAGGACACAATAGGAATTGAAGGGAGTTTATTTTGGTTAGCCAACCTATTTTGGTTGCTTCATAGTTTGGCCTTGTTGTGTACATGTTTTAGAACAGTAAGGTCAGCTCCTGAGGCATAACTGCTAGATGTTTTCATGGAGGTGTGAAAGGTGACATCAGTTTCTGGTATCTGACAACACCACACACTTCCTCAGGACCCCACATCAACCCCTATGGGTGTCCTGCTAATTGCCTGAGTCAACAGCAAGGAGTAAGAGACACTACACTAGAAAAGGAAAACAAAGATGAACGTAAAACTTTAATAATAAACATAAAATAAATATGTGAAAGCAGTAAAGATGTATTGCATCTTTTCTCATGCATTGCATGGCATGAGAAAAGACAGAAAATTCAACATGTAACAGCCTTGCGAGCCAGGTGTCGGTCATGAACTGTAGAGGGGGTTTCAACTTGTCGTGCAGAGAACACAGCAAATCTCCAGGGGAATGCTGCTGCAGCAGATGTTGCACTAGCTGATTTTCTGTCTGTAACCTCTCAGCAGATCTGGAGATGCAACTATCAGGATAATCATACATGTCCATCAGGACTACTTTCATCTTCAGAGGATAAATGGAGGTTACAGTCTGAAAACCTCTGCTACTGCGTTGTCAAATTTACCAGTAATGGAAAATTATAATGTACACTCCTTCCAACTCATGTTGAATCCACTGCATTCCTTATACAGTAAAACGTTTAAGGTCACAAGGTTGCAAGAACTGAGACCACGGACATTTTTCAAGCGGCAGTGAGAGTGCCTGGTGGACCCCCAGACATTAGAGCAAGAACTAATCTATCTCCATCGCTATCAGAAGACTCTGCTGTTGTTGAGTCAGCGAGCCTTTGAGTGAAAACAAGCCTATCCAAACAGCAGGAATGCTGTCACCTGTGTTAAGATGCTCTAATGGCCCTCTTCTCTCCATGGGGAAGTAATGGGACATGAATATCATCTCGGCTCCTCTCTCGCTCTACCTGGGGCTTTGTCTCTCAGCAGGCGTGAAGAGGGGGAGGAGGTGGACTGGGGCCCGGGGTGTGACCCCTCTGCAGTCAGCTCTAAAATCATCCTTCAGAAACACCCATCACGCACACACATACACGCTCACATATTAGCATGCCCTCCATTGTTCATCAGAGTATCAAAGCTAAGAATACTTCAAATGGACCTCTGAAGTCCAATTAACATTTTTTCCTGAAAGAAATAGCAAGAAGATACAGTGAACAATCTGTTTCTGTTCCTCCCACCTTCTTGTCCTCCCTCTCTCTCACTTTGGATGTTGACAACATTCTGGAAGACAAGCCGACTCCAGAACCTCTCCGTCTAGCCTTCAAATGCTCTTTTTTATAACTCTGCTTTTTTTCCCTTTCCCTTTCCTTACATATAAACATCTGCGATTGTGCAGTGACACTGAATGAAATAAATACCTCCCACTGAACGTGTAGAGGCCTCTCTCTTCCTGTCTCTCCTGGGTCAACCCTTCCTCCCCAGATTCGCTGAACTCTGCCTGACCCAGCAGACCTGTGAAGAACCCCCCCCACCCGCTGCCCTGATCATGAATAATAGCGATGGGCTGCTAATAGTCGACCCAAACGAGGCCGGTTAGCTCTGATATGATTCTGTAGGAGGTCAGGAGGGCAACAGACATCTAAATACTGTTAGGAGCATCGTTGTTGACTCTCATGGACCCACTGGTCATCAAAAGCTCATTTTGAAGTGGGCTTCCAAGTGTATCTTCTCCAATAAGGATGTAGCTATCTTGTTGTCAGCTGTGAGCTGCTCCCAGACTGACCCGTTGCTGTGCTACAGGCCCAATACACAGAGCGGGAGCTTCTGATTTCTCTGGGCGCCAGCTCTCTAACTAACCAGATTACACTTCTGGAGCTTGATGGAGAGGAAAGGGAAGAGGCTTGCTGTCTTTGGTTCTAATCTATGTACAACTGCCTCAACTATACCCAGTTGCTAGAAGTTTAATTTCTAATACAGTGGAACGGAAGATCCTGTTACACATTTCTAAAGTAGGCTTATAATGTTGTGTAGGTGTGTAGAGTTTATATAATTGTGTAGGTGTCATTGTATGTTTCACAGGCCGTGTATGACTGTGTGGGGTGACAGCATGGAGGGCTGAACTGCATATTTAGACCCAAAGCTTCTTGACTCTCTCTCCTCTCCTTGGGGACCTCCAGATTTACTGAGCTCAACAACAAGTGGCACAGTGTGTGAAGCAAGGCCCGCAACAATGTAGCTTTAGGAGCAATTACATTGATTTACTCTGCGCAATGTACGCTCCTGCAGGACTGCATAAAAAGAACTGGGTTTTAAACCTCTTTTATTCCTCAGTAGTAAATTCAGTATATGCGCGCAAATTCAGACAAAAATGGCTCTCAGGAAAAGAAAAGTTTTGTCTTCGCTCTGCGATGCTGAACAATAGGCGAGGCGGACGTTCCTCGGAGGAAAAGTTCAGCGGCATCTATCAAGCAGGCTGGACCTGCGCGGATAGGACAACGGGACGTAAAGGTGTCAGCCATGGAACTGGGGAGAGCGTAAATCAGGGCCGGGGCAGAGCGGGACCGGGAAACGGCCAGCTTGGCGGTGCATCTGCCAGCACTGCTACATCGCATCGTTTCACTCCAATGTCAGGCAAGGACATGTTCCTCCTTCCACATGACCCCGCCGCTCTGGGAGACGCCGCTCTTTCCAAGGCTGCTGGAGGGTTTAAAGTTGCAGTCTCCATAATGATATAGGTCAATATTGAAGTCTACGTGCAAGTCGCCAAATGGGCCCTACTGCCGTTTTAATAGTTCATTCTGTTTAAATATCCATGCTCACATTCGTTTGTGTTAACTTGTTTTTATGCTAATCATGTGTCTTGACGAATCATGGCTTCCAAATTAAACTTTTATTTCCAGATTTATGTGTGTGTGTGTGTGTGTGTGAGAGAGAGAGAGAGAGAGAGAGAGAGAGAGAGAGAGAGAGAGAGAGAGAGAGAGAGAGAGAGAGAGAGAGAGAGAGAGAGAGAGAGAGAGATTGTAGGTGAGACTGTGGATGTAATATTTTAAAAGCTGCTCCTCTGTTCTATATAGTTATTCTAAATCCTGGACCACCCAGTCTTTTTGTTTGTTGAGTAAATACATTACTATCATCTATAAACTTTTACCTGATGTTCACAAATAAACTAAAAGATCAACCTCACTATCTTCAGGGTTAATCTCATCACTCACTGTGACTTTTAACCTGCTAATGGTTTTCTGACGGTTTAAATTAACCTTAACCCTGTTCCATCTTCCTCAATAAAAACTCCATACTCAAATGTGCTCAACCTTCTTTATGAGTTGTCTACATGCATTTTAGTTTTAAACTTTAATTTCAGGTGTTTGGAAGTATGTTTCACCAACACCTGGCTGGTTTATTTATGATTAGATGTTCTTGATCAAGAATCCACATTGAAACTTTGTTGTTCATAACATTTTTATTTTATAATAGTTTTATTAAATAGAGCTTGTATAATCATGTGTGATTTAAATAAGTTGCAGTAAAATACAAAAAGCTATATAACAAATCTACATTCAAATGTACATCCCATAGACACCTTGACCATATTAAAGTGTTCCATCTCAGTGTGCAGTGCTTCTTGTTTAAAAAAATTGATATATACACAAATCTATCATATTAACATTTACAAAATACAAAACAATATATATATATATATGTATATTTCATCTACAACACGTAAAAATATCCATACAATATTTACAACATCAACATCAGATTTAGTTTCTCGAGACCCATGGCTTAGTTGCGACTGTAGTGGCTGAACTTGGTGGGGAGGTTATCAACGGGGTAGACGGTAGGTCCTGTCTTCATGGTGGGGGGGCCGTTTAGGAGAGTCCAGTCACTCTGCAGGGTGAGCTCCACCAGGAAGATCTTGAGGAGCACCTTGGCAAACTCCTTCCCCACACACATCCTGGAACCCCCGCCGAAGGGGATGTAGGAGAACCTGGAGGAGTTCTCCGAGGGCTTGGCCATGAATCTCTCAGGCTGGAACTCTTCTTTGTTGGGAAACACGTCAGCCACGTCATGTGTGTCACAGATGCTGTAGATGACATTCCAGCCTTTTGGAATCTGGTATCCCTGGAGGAGCAAGAACAATGCGTCACTTAACGAGTAGTTAAGACAACAGAGGTTATGGTGTCTTCTGATGGACACACTAATGTGTTGATAGTTTCTGCAGTAGTTCACTTTGATTATGGCTAATCCTGTGGTAATGTCTGTGGTAAATTGGACACTTGGTATTGTAGGCATAATATATTTTAAGTGGGTCTGTTTTAGCCAAGCCCATTTCTACGTCTACACCCTGTAACATTTCACAGGTTAGTACAGGGTCGAGATATGTATTGCATCTTGCACCCCAGGATCTTGTTGTCAACTTACATTGAGTTCAAATGTCTTGAGGGCAACTCTGAAGCCTCCTGGTACAGGGGGATTGATCCTGAGGGTCTCCTTGATGACACAGCCGGTGTACTTGAGCTGTTCCAGAACCTCAATGTTAAGACTCTGGCCCTGCAAGTCCACACCCTGCTCCTCCTGGGATAGGCAGAAATAGAGACTTTAGAGCACTAATACACATAGTTTTACGTAAGGTGTGTGTGTAAGTATATATACGGACATTTACTCATGTCTTGTCTTAATATCTCACCATTTCCTGCAGTTCTTGTCGAAGCTTTCGGACTACATCAGGGTTCAGTCCCAGGAACATGACCAGAGAGGTAGCTGTGCTGGCTGTGGTCTCATGACCTCCAAACAACAGCTCTGTGGCAGACTCCTTTATCGCCTAGCACCAGGGAATCAATTTAAATAATTTAGTCTATGTATATGAGCAAGGCAACTGTATCTGTGAACATATGTTACATTTTATTATGATAAAATATAAATTGTATTTTATTAAATTGTAAAGGAAATAAAAAATGCCCTATATAATAAAAACATGTGTCCCCCCCACAAGCAAAACATCTAATTTAATTACATGTAAATATACAAACGTTTCTCCATGAAGGGAGTTACAGCCTAGGATATATGGAATGTGTTTATCACCTGCATGCTAAACGGCTCGCCGTTCTTTCTGCTGCTGTCCATTAACTGCTGCAGCGCATCTCTATGCTTTTTCTCCTGGTCGGAATCCCGGATCTTCTTCTTGATGTTCTCCTCGATCTTAGAATGGATGAAGTTACGAGCTTTCAGCCCCTGCAAATAAAATAAAAAAAGTTGTACGGTTAAAAAAGTTTGCTCTAGATTGTTGGCCATCGTTCTCATTGCAACTATCACAGTTTCAGGCCACTTACCCGATATAAACCACTGAAAGGGACATCAATTGGGAGGGAGAACAGGTTCTTGATCATTTCTTCAAAGGCTTCGACCAGTTCGTGTTCGTCAGTCTTGATCTGATCTGGGTCGAAACCAAGGAGAATCCTCATCGCGATACGGAACATGAGGCGCTTCATCTCTGGGTAAACCAGCACGCACGAGTCACTCTCCAGCCATTCTTTCACGGCGCTCCGAACCTCCTCCTGAATCACCGGAATGTAGTGTTCAAGGGCATCCCGGGAGAATGCTCGCATTATTGCCTAAAAGCAAATGTTATTGTTAGCAACGTTAATGCATGATTTATCGGTTGATTCATTTGTGCATAATGTAACTATAAACAATAGAACAGCAGTACCTTCGGCAAAATTATAAAATTTGAAAGTTGAGAACTATTGTACCTTTTTCTTGTTTTTGTGCTGTGTCCCGTGGACGTTGGAGAGTGTGTCCGATCCAAGAATGGTCCGTACAGACGCCGGCCACTGCACGGCCACCAGTTTATGTTCTCCCAGCAGAATTTGTCTGACGTTGTCGGCTCCCATTACGCGCACGGTGGGGTTGCCAAAGAGGTGCGTCCTGTATATGCAGCCATACTTCTGGCGCTTCATACGAAGGAATTTCCTCCTCTGCAAAAAGGACCAATGAAACAGATTAAGTACACGTGTCTGCTACTAATAACACAAGGACCAGTCAAGGAAGGTAATGAGGTGTGTGGTAATAGTGTATTAAATTGATCAATAGAACGACGTATTTACCTGGAGGATCAGTTGCAGCGTCTCTCCAATGAAAGGTAACCCCATTGAACCAGGAGGAAGCGGGCTGCGACAAGTGGGATCGCGCCCTCGGATCATGTAAACTTCCCAGAGTTTCACCGCCACTAAAAAGAGAAGGATAGGAAGCACAATTGTGCACAGGAAAGTAGCGACTAACGTGCTCAAAGCCATTCCCGTTACGCACTCAAGTAATCAGCTACTATTTCAGAGTTTCAGGTGCAGCAAGAGTTTGTTTGCTACTGAAAGTCTGGCTGTTTATACGAGCTTTTATAGTCTTTCGGCTGGTCTCGGCCTCCTGTTACCTTGCCCAGATAAATTAGTTCACACAAAGTTCATCTTTAATTGTGGTGTCATCTCGCTCCGCCCACAGGGTCAGAGCTTCTCCAAACCCTTAACCATTTGTTATAGGCGCATTTTAATACTACCTCCTGTTGGAGCTTGACAATCCGAGGATTTAACTTTGAAAAGGTGTTAATTCCCTTACACAATAGGAAGTATCGAAGGTCTTTTGTTGCAAATATTCGGCAGTTTACAGTCATTACATTGACTTAAGCTCTGGTTCGTAATGCCTGGGGCGGGTGTAATTGAACAGCTTTCAACTGATTTAAACTTGCGCTGTTTGCGAAAATGTAAAAACCCTCTCGCTTTAAATAAATCCTTAGTCTCCATTAGGCAGATTCTGTTTTTTCATGCGGTTCATTCAAAGTTGACCCGAAAACCCGATTTAACATCAATAGTTACTCAAGCAAAAGCTTAAAACATAACTTTAGTCAAGACCATTTTTTTTTTTCATTTTTGGTTTCTCCTTTCCGCCCAAAATTAACACTGGTTTCAGATCACTGGAGTCTTTTAGACTACTCGAATTACTGAATGATTAACATATAGGATCCAAAACCATTGCCCTTTAAATGCCCCCTTTCTCAGAGTTAGAGATAGGCTATATGTGACATATCTCTTTTGCACTCTGATTGCACTACTAATCTAAAATTGGACTTTAACCCGGTGGCTGTCTTCTCATGTACAGACCATGACACTGTATCCTCGAAGCGTGAGTTATAAAAATGATATCTTGCTCGCCGCGGGTTCAAACTTGGGTCATGGGGAAAGAACTGTCACAAGGAAGGCTGGGTTATTAGTGAGCTAAAGGCTGCATGAAAAGAAAACATCCCCAGCCACACTGCATTTGGCATCACTTTTTACGACAGCTATAACGTGAAAAGGGACTGGTGAATAAGTCAGTGAAGCAGGAGACAGCTTGGCTCCGGCGTTTACAGCGACGCGTCATGGGTTTCCCCTTCCTCACTCTCTGCCGTGTCGCACTTTGGTGCTGAGGCAGTTGCCCTGTGTTTCACCTCTTAGCTCGTTCTCTATCCAAATGGCAGAATGACAGATAACAGGTCAGTAACACATCCATATTTCTCGAAATATTCAAGTAGCATGCACCTTATGCCTCAGAGAAAATATTTTTGATAACAGGACACATTTTAAATATAGACTGTTGCACAATTCAACTCAGTCTATGCGTAATTGCGCTTTCAATTTACAGGACAATCTAAATATAGTGTGAATTAGTTCTGGTGCCATATCATACTACTCATACTGCTACTAAAGGTTATTTGAAGTTCAAGTGTAAATGTTTTTGCTGTAAAGCAACATTCCTAACAACCGTTCAGTTAACTCATTCACTCTATGAATCACTCAAGGTCTTTTAAAGCAAGAAAGCACCCTCCCCGCTTCTGTGGACACAGAGAAAACTTGTAAAATATGAGACTATTTACGAGACAACATTATTGGGATAATTTGATCAGACTTCCTGTGGAAACAAGACCAGACTATCACAACTGCAAGTCAACTGGCCACCTGTTATATTTATTGGGTGTCCGTTCCACAAATTTTAGTACTAATATCCGTGACTGTTGTGTGTTTGTGTGTACGTGTGTGCGTTTATGAGAGAGGGATAGAAAGTGCGAGAAAGAGCGAGAGAGATCGAGAGAGAGAGGAAGAGAGAGCGCGAGAGAGCGCGCGCGAGGGAGAGAGAGAGAGAGAGAGAGAGAGAGAGAGAGAGAGACATAAGGTCTGTGTCAGGAGCGCATCGTCAGCGATTAGCACTAGCGAGCTCCACAATGCCCTCGGGGGATCTTTCCCATTCCCGTGCGCTGACCTGCTTGTGACCTACAACACGGACCCTGACATCTCGCTGAACTCTCGCACAAACCTCGCCAAGTTCACTGTCCGTCAAATAACGAGTTACGGGAGCTCGAGCAGCGGTAATTACAGTGGGAGAGCAGCATGATTATGTTCACAGTGATTCATTCACTGTCAATCACACAAATCAAACAGCGGGGATAATTTAAAAAAAACTTACAGTAACATTGTAAGTAGGTCAAGAGATAAACAACCGTGTCCTCTGTATGGAAAAATACTTTTTAGTTAGAGCCACAGAGTTGGTGCATTTTCTGGTTTTTTTTTAAATCACAATAATATCTCATCACATGTATCCTGATAGTCACTTCCAAGTCAGATTTCATTTAGAAATGAACTCTGTCAACATTTAACATAGCCTAATTTGACATGCATATTTATGTCAATTGTATGTGCAATGTAATGCACGTTACAACATAATAATACTAATATTTGAAAATGTAAATTCCACTGAAATACTGGCACCCATGTCCTAACGCTCCGCGGCTGTGTCAGATTATAGCGGCAAAGGACTAGATATTTGATTTGTAGGTTTACATAACGTATCTGTAGTTTGAAGCTTTGCCGCAGCGGGAGGGGGTCAAGGGAGCAATACTCAGCAGGTTCACACCGAGGTCACCCCACCGACTGTCTCTCTAGGTGCAGCCCTGCAGGCCTCATCTCTCACGGCTTGTTAGAAGCGAAGGTGGGGCTGCACCTCTCCTGTGAAAACACCCCGCCTCCAGCCCCGCTTTTCCTCTTCTATGGAAACGTTTACCGCTAGGTGTCAGAACCATGTAAAGGGATTATGTTTTCACTCGTTCCCAATGAAAGGCAATTGGTGTCGAGGAAGACCTCTCATCACCTGGTTCTACACAGGATAAAGCGACAGTTGAAAAGTGGAGAGCATGTGATCAATGTCATCAGATCAATTAAAGATCAATTGAATTGAATATTTTCGTTGAATATCACATTTATTTAAATAGATGTACAGTCAAGTCAAAATAAACATTAAATAATTCACATACCATAACAACCCACCAGGCCCACAAGTCCAACAGTGAACAAAGGCCCTCAGAAAAAAAAATGCTATAAAACTTTGTGTCTACCTCTTCCCCTAGTACTACCCTATACAAACATATAGTTGAACAGACAAATACTAATAAACAAACCAACAACCACAGTATCACCGACACTCATACCTGGCTGGCAATCAACCAGATTATCATTGTAAACATACCAGGGTAAGTAAATACCATTGGTGATGACTTCATGGCATCTATGTTACAGTTTAACACAATGTTTTAGAGTCAATAATATAGCACATAAATACTTCATACACTTCCATGTATGTTCATTTAGTATTTTACATGTCAGGAGGACCACCCAGAGGTACAAAGTAAAACCAGCCAAGTCAGAATATTTCTACTATAGTCTACAGAATATGATAGACAGTCTACTACTTTACAGTATATGATTCTGAGAAGTCAGTGTCTAGCCATGATGGGGCATACATGACACATTATGCTTTTCAATGTTGTTGTCTCTGTAGGTGAAATAGACTTGTAGTCCTTTGGCAGGGTGGACAACAGGAACAGTGTGCATCTTGGGAAACGTGTCCGTGGCCAGCCTCATCTCCGTGCTTCCCAGTACCTCCACCGCCAGGGTCTTGATGATCACCTGGGCCAGCTCCTTGCCCACGCAGCTACGAATGCCACCGCCAAATGGCACGTAGTTAAAGCGTCCCCCCGCCCGACCCTCATCCCTCTCTGGGCCGAAGCGTTCCGGATCAAACAGGTCGGGGCGCTGGTAGACGGGGGAGGTCTCATGGGTGTCCCGGATGCTATACATGACACTCCAGCCCTTAGGGATCTGGCAACCCTGCAGAGGAGAGGACAACGCATAAGAAATGGTGGAAGAACCCGGAATTGAGCAATGTGATGTTGGTGCGCTGTAAAAAGTATAGTATAGAAATAAACAGCTGTTTCAATTCTCAGAGGTCAGTGTTTGGTGTCATCCCTCAGTTCCCCTGCTAATCCTTTCATCATACTTACGTCTAACTCAAACGTCTGCAGGACACTCCTGTAACCACCAGAGACAGGCGGCAGGTATCTGAGGACCTCCCTCACCACACAGTCCAAGTACTGGAGCCCACCAATGACCTTCAGGGTTAGATTTGGTTCCTGGAAACTACACGTACCAGACTCTGCCGGACATATGCAGTTCTTGTGCTTGTCCGTGTCATAACTAGGTGACCCGGTGGTCTGCATGTCTGCATCACCACTGATGATTGACTTGTTGTTGTTGTTGTTATTGCTGTTGAAGACATGGCCCAGTCCCATTTCTTGTATCTCAGATCTTGCCTTTTCAGCCACTGAAGGGTGTAGGAGCAGGAGCTGGACCAGAGAGGTGGAGGCACTGGCTGTGGTGGAGTGGGCAGCAAAGATCAGCTCCACAGCCGTCTCCTAGGATACAGAGTCTCATTCAACTGGTGCATTCTGCTTAAAAGGCATTTCTTTTAAATCACTTCAACACCTAAGTAACACTCCAAATGATTTGTTTCAATACATAGTATTCCACTTGAATTGATATGATCCCAATGATAAATGTTCTTTATGACATGCTCCATTACTATGGAGTATTGTGTGATGTTATGTGTGTGAACATTGCTTACCTTAAGTTCCTGCATGGTGAGCTCATGGCCTTGTTCCTTGGCACTGCTGAGGATGTAGTCAAACACATGGCTGCAGCCCTCTGTGTTTCTCTGGAGCTTCTCCTCGATCATCTTCTCCATGCAGCGATGCAGGACATCTCTTGCCTGGATACCCTGACAACACCACATAACAGAATAAAAATGCTTGCCAGTTGTAATAAATGTGCTTAATGGCTCTTTAAAGGGAGTCATATACATTTCCACATAACATGTTTTGCAAATATAGCATTTTATGGCTAGCATTTAATTATAATTCCGTTTGCTGTGGAGTTTACACTTTTTGGAACAATGTGCGGCAGAACTCACTTTCCGAAGGCCGCTGCAGCACACGTCCACCGGGAGGGAGAATAAGTTGTCCATCAGCTGCTCAAACATCCTGGAAAGGTAGTTTATCTGCGTCTCCTCCACATCCAAACCAATGATGATCCGCACAGCGATGCGGAACGTCAGGGCTTTGGCGGCAGCGAAAACATCAATGGGGCCGGTGTCCAAACACCATCTGGCTATCTCAGTCTTTACGACGTCTTGTAAGTGAGGAATGTATGTATCCAAAGCTGCATGGCTGAACGCTTTGCCTAGGATCTGATGGGATAATACATTTTAAAAAGCATATTCTTAATTGATACAATATTGCTTAATAACATGCAACTTCCCAACGGAAATGGTAAATTACAATTTCCCTTACTTTCCGTTTTTTCCGATGAAGGTCTCCCACCGAGTTAACAAGAGTGTTGGGTCCCAGGATGATGCGCGTGCTCTGGGGCCACTGTGTGCACACCAAGGTGTGTTCTCCCATCAGGATCTTACGAATGTTCTCCGCGCCCGTCACTCGGATGACGGGTTTCCCCAACAGGTGCGTTTTAAACACGTTTCCATACTTCTCCCGCCTCGACACATGAAAAGAAGAACCCTGAATAGAAAAATAAACAAAACAAAAACAACAACACTTAAATCATATGATGGACGCGACAGTTTGCTACATTATTATTATAGTTATGATAAAACGACAACGACATCGGCACAGTACCAACGTGATCTCTTAAACTTCTGATAATCAATAGCTTACTTTTACACAAAAGCAACTATTTATGAAGAACACCATGCATGCGTAATTACGCACGGTAGGCTATGAACATTGGAAACTAAAGAATTTACCTCGAACAGCCAGTGGAACGTCTCTCCTATGAGCGGCCAGCCCATAGAGCCCTTCGGTAACGGTAACGAGCTCGTCTTGTCCCTGGTGATGGTCCATCGCAACGTCCACAGTTGCCGGGAAACCGCAGTCAGCAACAACACCAACAGCACCGATGTTACGGCGGAAGCGAGCACCGACAAGGTGGTACTTAGTTCGAATAAAGTCATTCTAGGGTAGCCTCTCAAGCGTGTTTTTTCAGTTTTATAATTTTATTCGGGAGTAACGCCAGTCACCTGAAAACAACCACACCAGCTGTATTTTGATACATGTAATCTTTCGTTTTTTTCTTTGAAGAGAAGAGGCTAAATAAAATGCAAATTCCAGCCCATTAAGCAGGTTGCGTAGAGACACCTTTAAATACACATATGCAAAACTGCCGTTTCTAAAATGTGAGTTGCTCTCGGGTGCGCTAATCTTTCTTTATGGAGCTTTATGAACCGTTGTATAAATACTTCATCCCCCTTCGTTGATGACGTCCTGTTCTGAATATTCAAAGCTCCTCACGGATTGCCACCAGGAGTGCCCCCATGTCTGTTGAGTTGTCCACTTAGTAAAGTTGGCAGCGACAGAAGACACTGTTCTCAACTCCACTCAACCGTTAGTGATGGTAGCTTTGTCTACCACTGAAGTCTGTTGTAGTTATAAGTTAATACAATAACACATTCACATTATTCAATGTCCTTTGCTACAGTACTGAACTCAACAAAGGCTACAGTAAATCAACTTACAGAGTCAAGTATGAGTGAACACATTTGTTGTATTTTATTATTACAGCACACAAATAAAAACGAATAGAATCAGAAGAATATCTCAGTGGGGGCGGGGGCGTATGGTACTTGTCTACAGCCATGGCAGGCAGCAGCATACTCTAATACCAGTTGAAATCGTTATGGACATTCTTAACTTAATATTAATTGGAATGTTTTACGGGATTTATTATTTGCATTTCTGTTTTCATGATGGGACTAGAAAGGAAAGGGACAACCGCCGCTCCACGGAAGGGGCATCGCTGACTGCTATCCATAAAAGTCAAAGGCTAATTCAATAGTTAGGCTCAGGAGAAGCATCATCTTCCACAACAATAAATCTCCTTTTTTATTTGTGGCAGAGAAACTGCATTATCATTTTCTTTACAAAATATGCAGTATGTACATTACATTTACAAGCAACTATTTAAAAAAGGCAAACTTAAATAATCTTCAGTGCAAAACGGTTGGTAAAAGTATAGCACAGACCAAAGAGAAACAGAACCCGATTATAAAATGTTTTTTTGTTTGTTTGTTTGTTTTCACAAGATAAGCAGACCTGCTGAAGAGGCTGTTAAGGAACCAATTAATTATTGCTTTTTATCTGAAAATATTATGTTAGCATGAGTTTATAAAGCTTTATTTTACCCTGAGGAACAAAAATATCAAATTTTTGATGCAAGAATTAGTTGTTAAAACATCTAATAATAATATTAAAATCATAATCTTGGGTTGCTTTCTTGTTAGAAGAAACACTGATTGGGGAACTATTCTATTGATTAACTGTCAAGGTTACAAGGGTACAGTATATTAACTGTAAGGGCACAGTATAATTACTGCGAGGGAACAGTATCATACCTGTTAGGGCACAGTATAACGACTGTAAGGTTACAGTATATCTGCCCATTAGGTGATTAGATGTCGTGAACAAGGTTTCATCATGCAAGTTGGTTTTTGCCACTTCCTCAGAGCTGTTGGATTCAAGCCAGATAACACGGTTCTCTCCGTAGTGTTCAGTATTCTCAAACATACACTTCATATATTTACAGTACAAACTCCACACAGTATTGCATTGTGGGGTTGTTTTTTTTCTTCGGGAAAACTCATGATCACAGACCTGGGGCGAAGACCCCATCACCACCTGTAAGGTACGAATAGGTGGAAACTCAAGAGGTGAACCCAACACATCTACAATCTACTAGGATGTATCTGAGGCGTGTTGGTCCCAGGTGTGGATCATGGAGAACATCAGTCTCAGGGTCAGACTTCATGGTCCAGTGTTCTGAGCGGTATCGTTTCATACATTCCCACTACTCACAGCTCCAGCCCTCTCTGGGGCTGGGCTACAATCATTGCACTCTCACAATGTACAAAACATAGTCTTCTTCATAGCCATTAAAAATACATTAAAAACAATTTTACTGTTCTTTCCTTTACAGAGTTCAGTAAACTGTTTTGTTTCATTCTGTGTGTGTGTGTAGGAGAGTAAATTAATTTTGTACACAATGTATTCAGTCTAGTTTACAACTGTTTATGTAGAAGTGTTTATGATCATCCCTGACTGCCTGAATGTGGTCCTGTGTAGCGGGGTGTGTGTCCGTTTTGTAGAAGCACGCGTGTCCGCACAGTACATCACGTGTGTGTGTGTTTGTGTGCGTCCCATGCTTTGTGCCCCATACGTGTGTGTGTGTGTGTGTCTAGGAGTGCTGGGACATGCCGTTGACCAGGCTCCGCAGCTGTTTGACCACCGTCTCAATAAGCTTCTGCTTGTCCCGGTCATTCTTCCTGAACTGAGAAAAGATGTTGTTCTTCTTACTGGTGTCCTTCATTCTGCAGGGACACAGCAACGAGACATACACCATCACAACACATACTGTACCAGTGAGCCTGGTTTGATGAGATATCTAACACATATAGGATAAATACATATGTAGACAAACATCAACAGTCCAGCCTGGACACTAGATGACGAGGTGGGCTTCAGAAAGAGAGAGGCAGGAGGCAGGAGATGGATAGGGGGGCAGTTAGAAAGCACAACGTACCCCCTGTAGACTCTGCATTGTTGTGGTCAGCAGTTAGAGGAGAAGGAGAGAGAGGGAGGGAGAGAGAGGAATAGGGGAAAGGCAGGGCATATTAAGTGCACAGAAACCAAGCAAGAAGACACTTATTTAGACGCGCGTGCGTGTGTGTGTGTGTACTGACTTCTCTAACAGTGCCAGGGCGGTGGCAGGGTTGACTCGCAGGTATTTGGAGGTGGGCTGTCCATAGTCCGCCAGGTAGGTCGACCAGTCCCACACCATGAACAGATCAAGCAGCTGAAACCCAAACAGACACCTGTCAGAGGATCTCCCGGAGAGGGGAGGGAGGAAGGGAGAGGACGGGAGTGCGCAAGGGAAGACGGGTGTGCCTCGATCATTAGAAGAGGAGCACTGGACACTTCAAAAGCGTTAAGAGGACACAGATCCACCCTGACCTCCAGCTAACCTACTCACAATCCTCCGCAGCTGGGCCTGTCGTCCCCAAGCTCTCACCTCCCTGCTACACACACACACACACGCACACGCACACACACACACAACACTGTTTGTTAATGTGTATAGGGGGAAACAACAGGCTGCAAGTGAATAGATGTGAGAGAGCCGGTCAGCCTAGGAGCCGCTCTTCACACCAGCAAGACGGGGATCTCCACCTCGGTCCTCTACACCGCCGTGTCAGGAGGAGGAGGAGGACCTCACCACCTCACATGGCATCACAAGCTGTCGGGAGACGTCCCGGTGTGGACGGAGACAGGAGCCCACGCACGTGTCCCCCTAGTCACTGACATTGGTTGGAATCCAGGCCCAGGCCCAGGCCATATCTGGGCTGGTCTCCCCTTGTCTCTCTGTTTTGCTCCACAATAAATAAAGTGGGGGTAATACACAGGGGGTGGGGGGGAGGGAAGGTGGGTTTGCTCCTGTAGAAGGAGCTAAGTGGTCCCAGGTGATAGGCCTACTGGCTGTGTGGCTGTCAGCTCCTGCTCATCTCTGACTCTGGCCCAGGCCTGATCTAGGCTGATACTAATCCTCTGTAAATGACTCAGAGCCACGGGGCACGGCATCTTCACAGGGCACGCCTCTTCACTACCTGTCCCTCTCTCCCTCTGCACTGCCTCTGACTCTTCACTACTTCTATACTGCCTCGGCCTCTCTACCACCTCTTACACTAACTCTGCCTCTTTACGCCTCTCTAGCTATCCAGGCCTCCCTGCCTCCACACCGTATATGCCTCTACCTCCACACTAACCTTGGTCTCCATCTATGCCTCTCTACCACCAGATGGAGGGAGACAGATTGCGAGGGAGGGAGAGGGGACAAAGGGGGATTTTCCGGCAGATCTTCTCACTGTATGGTGTCATTAACTTTGACAGCAGCCAGGAGACCACAACACGACAGGTAACCTTCTGCACAACGACCCAGCAGTTTGGGAACGGGCGCCGGGCAGGCACAATCACGTCGTAATCACGTAGCAAACAGAGCAAAGAAATGTTGGCCGTCGCTATTGGTATGTGAGGCGAGAGACTCGACTTGTCGATTCCTAGTGAGATCGACTGTGATAAATGACTGGTATGTGACACCCTGTTATCTCCCAGTGTTATATTCCCAAAGCTATATCCCCTTGCAAGTGAACAAAGGCTTTTGGTGCGCTCAGAAACCTTTACAGAAGCTGCTCCTGGAGACTGGAGCCCCAGTCTTGGTGGAGGTGAGGCCACCTGGACAATGGGAGTTGGTTGAGCACAACAATACTACCATGCCTGCCTTTATGAACAAAGTCCCCACACACCGGGGTCATCAACAGGTCACCCACGCACAGGCATGTTACCTGAACACAAGAGGAGACGGGGGGGGGGGGGGTGAGAGTGAGGTAGACAAGAGTGAGAGAGATCAGACATATGTGCAGGCTGTGGCCTCTCAGAGCATGATGGACTCAACAGTCCTCAGCAAGCGTTTCAAGCCAGAGCGGTGAAGCTGATCCAGTGATTTGGCCGCTAATCCGCCGGGCCATGACCCCGACCTCTGAGAGAGAGGGCGGGGGTCGGACTGAGGTAAGGAAAAGGTAAATCCTGACCACTGGGCATCTCTCTCTCTCTCTATCTGCTCTCAATCTAGCTCTCCCTCGTTCCTGTCCTCTGTGTCACTCACTGTCTGCCTGATGGCTCTCCTCAGTGCTGTGGCGGGGCTCTCCTGTGAGGAGCACAGTGACCCCTGAGTGGGGCTCTCCATTAGCCTCTGGTCTAATCTTTCTGAACCACTACAGACCCGCTGTCATCAACCTCTTTCTTAAACAACAAGGCTGAGAGCAGAGGTCGATGCTATACACTACTGAGTGCATTAGCTGCAATTACAGATATCTGGCAGGGGTAGTCTTTTAATAGGGCAATGTTGTGACTTTGGTAGGTTTGGCAGCGAGAGGCCAGGTGAAAGAGGCTCACCTGTCGAAGGTCGATGAACGCCAGTTGTAGTGTGTCTCCTTGGAAACCGGGCACTGGCTCAGAGCTGGCGAACACTGTAGGAACACACATCATCATCATCATCATCATTACATGCTGTCAGCACACCTTAATGCAGGTATGCACATGGTTTCTATCAGCATCCAACAGATGTAAGTAAGGATCCGTCTTCTTTAACGTGTGATACATAGTGCTTCATCCAGCCATACACAAGGTAGAGTCAAGGGCACATCCTGTTGACTGTTAACATCCACCAGAACCTGACCTTTGGCACAGTAGCCCTGAACACACAGATACACCTCCAGAGAGCAGAGAGGAAATCAGTCACTGGGGCTTTCCTGGTACTGCCATTGGAGCTACGCTGCATTGCAGTACTAATGGGGGGATGTGGGGGGGTGGGGGGTGGAGGAGCGAGAGAGAGAGAGCAACCCCAGAGCAAGAGAGAGGAGGGATAAAGAATGGAAGGGTGTAGTCCTGATGAAAACGTGTGATCTCAACCCTGACCCCTTCCTCACACTGCAGGCCTCTGGGGGGATCGGCAGGTATAAGCTCTTCCTGCACACAGGCCCAAGATTAAAGGGCCCCTGACCCATTTAGCTCTAACAAGAGCTACAGCAGCAAGATAACCTTAATGCAGCAGACCGAGGCTGGGCGAACGGGGGTCTGGGAGGGAGGCTGGGAGGGTGTGGGTTCTATCCGTCATGGATCCGTGTCTCTTGGGACTGTCCTGCTTGTGAACAGTTGTGTCTGCATGTTATTCCACGAGCCACACATCACATCCCACACACACACACACACCCTCTCACACGAGCAGTGTCATCACTGCACACACTCTACATCACTGCTGCTGTCACACACAGAGAGAGAGGCTGATGGGAGTGCAGACCCAGCACATGTGGTCAGGGGGAACCGTCTCATCTGGAACACGGCTCAACGGAGGAACTGAGGACAAAGTTCCCCCCCGGGCCCTCTGAAAAAAAAGTCCAGTCCATAGACCTAAGAGACATGCATGGGAGACGTGCCTCAGAGACGTGCATGGAATTCTGATTAGCATTTGGAGTACATCGAAAACAAAAAGGATTCTCAGTTTACACTGCACTCTGATCGACCCCAACCTCATTGTGAACCCTGTCTTGGTTGAGAGCCGCTCCAAACAGACTTGCAACCGGTGCAGTGGAGCCCCACCTCCAACCCCCCCCCCCCCCCCCCCCATCTTGAGAGACGCTGGGGAGATAGCGTGAGTGTAGCTGTCTGTCAAAACGGCTCTCGACATACCAGCCCGGCTTCACTTGACTGCGTCTGACGCCATGTCACTGTCATGTCAAGACTCTTTACCCGGGACACTTCAAAGACCCACACTTGAAACCAAACAGCCTCAAATGTATACTATTGTCGTGTCCACCTGCAGCCGTGCGAAGCCTGAAAGGTTTCGAAAAGTGCGGTTGTCGACTACGTCAAGGGATAAAGAGAGATAATGTGTGTGTGAAAACAGACACGGCTCCCTGCCCTTGTAGATCTGTGTCATTTGTCTGTCTAACCGTGACCAATAGTTTTCCATTTCTTTCAGAGTAGGGAAGTGAAACAGGGGTGACAAAGGCTTTGAAAGTCTCAGTTTTCATTTTTTGTACAGTCTCCATGTTGTCAGGCTAGGGAGGACTTCAGAGATCAAGTCTCCCACTGGAGAGAAACTTTAGGCCCGACAGAGAGAGGTTGAGAACTTGAGCACATTCCGTGGTGTGGAACTCTGACGCTGTCGAATCAAATCAAAGCCAAATCAACCGCTTACTGCAGAGAGGAAGAAGAGAAGAAGAGGGTGGTGGAAGGGGAGGAAGTGGGTAGTTGATGTTCTTCCCGGGTGGTTAACCCACAGTGGTAACTGGCTGTGGTTACTGGGCTGGTTCGCGGCGGAAGGTAAACATGCCATAACTAAAGAAGAACCTCGAAGGCAGTCAACACGCCATACTTCCTGTGCCCTCTTCTCTTCTAAACTGATAAACGCGTGTCCACGTGGAGACGCATATCTCCTCCTTTCAACAATCATTACCTATCCATTGTTACCTCCCACTGACACTACTAAAAGCCCGTATCCGGCAGTCAGAGCACTAACAGCGATAGCTCTGTTTATGTGCAACGAGAGATGCCGCAGATAAGATATCTGACAGTCGGCAGGTGTTTCCACTGGCACAACCCTGACTAAGGCAAATCTCTTGAGACATCTCATCACTTCTGCTGATTCATTTATCCAAGGGGGGAATATCCAGCAAATGATCCCTCCAAGCAGAGGGATCCGAGAAAAGGGGGAGAGGGGGACTGAAAGAGAGCTATAGATAGGGAGGGAGATAATCATCTCTTCGGCTGATGTCGGCAGACAGAGATGATGTTAGGATTAGGAAGGACTGGTGGCCTGCGGCCAGGCTTCACCTCAGAACAGTCAGGTCAAGCCCCTCTGCCACTCTCACTCAGCTCAACAGGACAGCTGCTTCAAAAAAGGCACGTTCCAGAACATTTCCCTACTGCTCGATTAACCATTAGCTTCAGCCAGTGAAGTGAAAGAGTGCCACTTCTTCATAGACCCCGTGCCGCTCCACCTCTACTTTACACCTGAGCTGAAAAGAGCCAAGCTGTGGCCTTTCAGTTGCCGTTCGTCCAACGTGTCTCTGAACCCCCGACCAGAGTTGTGGGGAAACAAGCCTCAGGCCCAACTTACGTTCGCACTGTATGACGTCCAGGTTGAACTGCTGGATGGCCCCCATGCTGATCTGCTTCAGCTCCGTGTCCAGCAGCATCTGCATCAGCGAGGTGGACAGGTGCTTGCAGGCCGACATGCACGCCGTCTGGGCCACCTTGCCCTGGGGGGGGCACCATCAGGGGGGACAGGGGAGGAGGGGAGGAGACGGAAGGAGGGAGGGAGGGAGAGAGAGACCGGGAAAGGAGTGAGGAGAGACAGAGACAGAAAGAGGAAAAAAACAAAACATGTGAGTTTCTTGCAATCTGGGTGCGGAACAGGAAAACATGGGAGTGAAGATAGTGGAGCCACGACTTCCTCTGCCATCCCTGCATTTGTGTCTGCAATTGATTAGTCGGGGCTGCCCCCGTGTTATCTCAGCAACAGTGGATAGGGTGTCGGTTACACATTGAACAGAGAGGGGCTGACATGCAGGCAGGGCAGGGCAGACACCAAGACTACCAGACTGGCTCCTGGCTCCATTGGATCACTCTCAAAACGGGTCCTTCCTTCCTGCTTTCATCCCTGGAGGCACTTTCCACTCCGGCATGATGTGAACGCATGCATGGCGCTACGCAGCTGATAGCAATCCAACCACATGTGATCAGTCATCTCTTAAAGGAAGGAAGGAAGGACGCATCTGGAGAATATTCCAACGGGACCCTGGTCTTAAAGAGCAAGGTTGTGGGCTGGTTGTATAAAAAGTAGACCGCAAACTACCAGAGCCAGCATGAACGGACACACACACACACACATGCACCCAGGACCACCTCATCCAGGGCTTGGGTGATGGGAAACACCAGGTAGGCCCAAACAGTGAACGCTTTTTAAATGATACCAGACCATATTGTTCATTGTTGAGGTAGACTAACTGGTGTTTCACTCTCCATCCCTGCTCAAAGTCAACGACATGCTGACAGCTGTCAAATAACACTGCTGATACATGGCTTAGCAAGCTTTGCGGTCCACAGTGATCAAGCTATGTATCGGACTTACAGTGTTGTCAGCGTCATGTGTTCAAGACCAAAATACACACACACACACACACACCCCTGACCCCGTTCAAACACCCAAGAGTCACAGCACAGGACGGAGTCAGTGTCACATGAGAGTGGCAGGGTGTCATCGAGACCTCTGCACATGTTCAACCCTGGGTCTTCAGGAAGCCTGTGAGTAGCAGATGTCATCGTCATCACATGATGGGGACAGTTACGGAGAGACAGTCGAGTGCAGAAGAACACTGTATGACAGGGGACTATCTCTATGGCTGGTCATTAGTGGGCTGGAGGGTTCCGGAGGGTGAGGCAGGGCCTTCCGGCTGCTCTAGACCAGGGCTGATGGGCCAGTCAGACCGTCTCTGCGGTGGCGCTGAAGGTCAGGACCAGGTTGTGTGTGTGTGTGAGAGAGAGAGAGAGAGAGGTGTGGAGGCATGCTGATGCTGCAGTGCAGATTTAGACGTTAGCACCAGCCCAGGCCTTGGCCCAGAGACGTGTCAGACGGTCTGAGGGGGTCTGGGTTTTCTCCTCCAGTCAGCCAGCCACAGCCAGACTGGGGCCAGACAGCCAGCCAGTCCGTTTCAGGCCCAGAGCGTCAGATCAGCTTCCAAACTGGGTTAAAGGTTGATCGAGAACATGGATCTCTCCTGAGACCTGCTAGACAGACTACCACTAAATTGAGGATTGATCGGGAGGGGGGGGAAATGAAAAAACAAAACATAGCGCAAAGGCTCTCGGTAGATCACCCAGCATGCACTAGTCTACAGGCTTGTTGAGAAAGGGATCATGATGTTGCTTCTGGATGCTGGTCCAGGTTCAGATGTGTGTTTAGTCTGTTCTAATGGTGCTGGTAAGGATGAGCAAAAGGTTAGCTGGTCCTAGACCAGGGTCTACATGAAACGTCATTCCACAGCTGCTGTGTAAAGGTGCACGACTAACTGAGCCAAGGAGAGGAAGGTCTCAAGATGCCCTGCCTGCCTGCCTGGCTGTTTGGCCCAAAGCCTGAGTTAATGACTGCTTGCTGCCTAACCTTCTGACTGTTTCTAGAAGGGAATGAGAAGAATGGTAGAACACGAGAAGCCAATCTCCAACATTCTCATTCCTGGGCAAGCTTCCATATACAATAGTCGATCAATCAACAAGCCAATGCTGACAGCCAACTATTAGGTCTGTAAAAGTGTCTCTTCTGCACTGGGCAGCTACTGCTTAATTTGCTGTTCCAGCAATAAGTCACATGCCTTTAATCCATCTTAAATAATATCTCATATATAACATAATGCATATATTGAACAAAGACAAATGAATATATTAATTGTGGACAGCCTACAGAAAGCCCTGCACCTAGAGCAGCTCTGCTGTTCTCTGCTCCAGCTGACTGGACTAGACGGCACCACAGGTGGAGGAAGCAACAAGCCTGGAGAGAGTCGACAGTGACATTACTGACAGGAGCATGCGTATCCCTCCGCACAGCAGGCTAGAGCGGGGCGGAGGAGGGAGGGAGGGAGGGAGGGAGGGGAGAGCAGGTAGAGGCAAGAGGGCATGGGGAGCAGGGAGGGGCAGGACAGGGAAGGGGTACTTACCGACATGGCTGCATGGTCATTGTTGTTACTCTGAGGCAGAAACACCCCCCCAAAAGATTGAAATAGGGGCAGGGAGGGGGGGGGGGGTCGGGGGGCAGGAGAAAGAAAGTAGGGCAACAATAAATGGACAGGAGTGGAAGAGTCACACACCTGGCATGCTTGGCAGAAGTCAAAATCAATAATCAATCCATTGATAAAAGGAATCAACAAATCAATAATATGCATCACTGAGGAGAGAGAGACAGAGAGAGAGACAGAGAGACAGAGACAGGGAGACACTCCTATACAGATAACAGAAAGTCACACACAGAAGCCAGAGAGATGACAGACGACAGTAGAGCAAGCAAGCAAGCTGAGAGAGTGAGAGGGTTTAGGTTGGACTAGACGGCCCGGAGCCCAGTTTGACACTGCTCTCCTTCAGCTCTGCCAGGTCCTCCCAGACAAGAAGCAGGCTGCTCCACTGGTGCCTTCATCTTCTACAGCTGCATGTCTGTGTGTGTGTGTGTGTGTTTAGTGTGTTGCAGATCCCTGCCTACACATCCTGTGCTATCGCTCCCACTCACTATGTTCCTTCACTGGTGTCAGTAGGACTGCTACAATACAGAGAGGATTCCACGACAGAAGCAGCACAGAACTCTGACAACACACTGACACACACACACACACGTACATATACCAGAGACCCTATATCCATGCTACAGTAGCCTAATCATGACCTCAAAGCAGCGGTCAACTCCACTCCATCAACACAACAGATAGAACTCACATGAACGGTACGTAGGTGTGGTACAGGAGAGATACACCAACAACATCACTATGAATAACAACTCCATCTCCCAGAGTTCCCTGTGGCATGGGCAGGTGGGGAGTGTGTGTGTGGGGGGGGGGGGGGGGTTGAGGACAGAGGCTGGAGGGGCGTGGCAGGCTCACCGGCAGGTGCGTGAACACCTGGAAGGTGCTCCGCAGGAAGTTGATGAGGTCCATGAGGTACCCGCTGGCCCGGCCGTCAGACTCGGGCATGCCCCACTCGTAGTCCGCCAGCTGGATGAACTCGTCAATCTTCTGGTTCAGCTTGGTGTAGATCTCCCCCTCAGCGGCATGCCGCGCATCCTAGGGCGCACACACACACACACACACAATCAAGCAATGTAGACAAAAGAATCATACTAATCTTTACAACTCCTTCTTATTCAGTCTGAACCAGTTCTAATACAAGCCATCCAGCCGTCACTGTCTATCCAAAAGGTGTTGATAAGCAGCTACAGGAGAGGGCTGGTGTGCTAAGGCCCTGCAGGCGGTCAGCGCTGACGGGGAGCACGTACCTTGAAGGTGGACAGGCCGTACAGGCGCGTGGTGTGCACCGTCTCAGGAGACACGTTGGTGATGTTGGTGATAAAGTCCTCCAGGTACTTACAGGCCTGCTCCAGGTGGGTGGTGTTGATGATGATCTGGACCAGCTGCAACACACACACACACACACACACACACACACACTTGAGCCCAGTGTTGCTTCTGTATTGGTACTTCAGTGCAGTGCAGTGCAGTGTGCGTGTGTGTGTGTGTGGTGTCGTGTACCTCAGTCAGTCCAATGTGGGGCTTCTTGATGAGGTTCTGCAGACAGCTACTCAGCGTCCTGGTCAGCAGGAGGTTGGTGGATTTACGCAGCATGTCATCGATCTCTGTGGAACTGGACACACAAACAACGTGCTTAGTGTTGCCGCATTTCAATCATCCCATGACAACAACAACAAAACCACAACGACCCATTGAATCCATTCAATTCATGTGTACACAAACCCATTGATTTTATACACATCAATTTACCTTTTAAACTAATCAATTAGGATAACATGCCTTTGCCAACAGTGATTCATTAAAGCAGTCTAAACAGTGATCTGTTTCTGTTAACAGTGTACCACGTGTGTGTGTGTGTGTGTGTTGACGATACAGACAGGAGTTGGGGGGTAAGAGTAGGGGGTTTGTGACGTGTGCATTAGAGACAGAATGTGCATGACATGTTTACTGTCTGTCTGTGTGTCTGTCTGTGTGTGTGTGTGTGTGTGTGTGTGTGTGTGGGGGGGGCTCAGGTGTGCAAACCAACATAGGCCTCAACCTGTCCAAGTTCTCAGACACTGACTCTCTTGTACTGCTAGCAGTGCACAACACCAGTCTTCAGAGTGAAAACAAGCAGGTCAAACCCCCCCCCCCCCCCCCATCCCTCCCCTCTGTGTATACTCTACTCTGCTGTTCTGTGTTTGGTTTGACCCGGTCTGTGCTCTGCTGCCCTTGGACTAAACACACGCTGGACTAAACCAACAGGACCTACTGGATGGGCTCCGATATGGAATCACAAGGGATTATGGGACTTGGTAAACCCATCAACAGGGGAGCGGAGAGAGGGCAGGGTGAGGACGAAGGAATGTTACAGGAGAGAGGAAGGATGGATGGAGAGAAGAACTGAAGAGACACAGACAGGATGCAGTATTATGAGAATAGAGAGAAGGATAGAAGAGGTTTATGAGGGAGGGATGGATTCATGGATGGATTGAAAGAAAGGAGGAAGGAGGAAGGAGGGGGGGGGTGCAGTGGTGTCGGAGGGAGTATGACAGGAGGATGTGTGTTGTGAGTGGAGGCGGGTTTAAGTGCAGGCCCACATCCCTGTGATGCTGGTGCCCGCCAGGTCTGAGGGGCAGACTGTAAACAGTATGGAGTGGGAACTGAATGTTTGTGTGTGTGTTGCTACTGGGATTGGACACTGCTTGACCCTCCCCAGCCCCCACCACCAATACCTAGTCCCTCTGGGAAAGGATTTGGGGGGCTGGTGACTACCACAACACAGACCCTCCTCTCCCTACGCAAGCACAGATACCACAGAGCTTAAAGAGAACAAATACTGGCCCAGTGGCTGGAGGCAGCCAGGCTGGGACAAGTGTGTGTGTGTGTGTGAGAGAGAGTGTGTGCATGTGTGTGTGTGTGAGAGAGAGTGTGTGCATGTGTGTGTGAGTATGGGCAGGCTCAGGGAGAGGACAGGGATGGGTCAGTGTATCGTGAGAGACAGACTGGGGTTTCCCACCACGCTGTGTGACAACAACTCTACCACACATCATCTGAGAGAACGGGGTGGGGAATGGAGCAATAATACAAAACATTAACAAACGCACACGCACACACACCTGTGTAGCATACAGATGTAAGAATAACTCTCGTAACACACTGACACAACCCCCCACTATAGTCACACACGGAACACCTGCACAAGGCTTTATAAGAACGACTAGGTGTGAGAAGAATGTTGTAACGAGCTGTTACCTCGAGCTGCTGTCTGTGAGTGTGTGTGTGTAGAATGTAGGCTCTCTCCACACATTGCTTCAGGTCTGTGTGTCACTGCATGCCTGTGAGGGTGCGTGTGTGCATGTCTCTCACCTGCGGTGGAGAGACTCTGAGAACTTAAGGCTGGCGTAGATGAACTCCTTGACCTGGGTGTAGATCTGAGGCACTGACTGGGACATGGGGAGCTTCTTTGGAAACTGCTGCTGCTCGGTCACAAAACAACACCAACAACGTGGCTTAGAAAAACGAACAAAGGCTCCTCAACAGGAGACGCATCGGATCTGGGATAATGACCAAAGTTCAACTTTAGAAGCCGCTTCATCCAATGAGCATGAAGCGACACCTCCAGTCCAGGAAGTGGAGTTCAGACCAGTGTTTCTGGCCATGTAAGGCCATTATAAAGCGACTCACACACACACACACACACAAGGGGAGGAGTGAGACCAACCTTCTCGATCTCGGGGTCGTGGAAGGGGAACCTGCTGAGAACATACTTGTACTCCTCCTCCGTGTCTACGGGGATGGGACTGTAGTTGTCCTGCTCGAAGATCTCCCTGCAAGTGGAGCGGTTTATGCACGTGAGCCTCCAGTCATGTCAGTCCCCAACGCGTGGGGATCACCGCAGACACCGACGTGTAAATAACGTTGTCGTGAATTCGCGATCGGTCGCTTCGACACGACAGAGGAGACCGGGATTGGTTTTATCGGATACAACAGGAGCGATTGTGTTTGTTGTGCACCGTGGGTGCGAAGGTGGCTGGGGAGAAGAGCCCCTCACCTGAAGACCACGGCCCATTTCTTGAGCAGGGTTTCGTTGTACTGGTCCCTGATCTCAAACAGCAGGTCAAACAGCCTGTTGACTGGGAAGCCGTAGCCCTGAGAGGGAGGGAGAGAAAACAAAACAGTCACCAATACTGACCGGCCTGCCAGGGATGGTTAAAACATCCAGGAAGTGGGCACGTGTCCGTCTGAGGGGAACCCACCTGTAGCGTGTCTGCAAATATGACGATCAGGTTCTTCAGCTCCAAGACCAGGTCTGGGTCGTTGCAGTAGGACTGGAGGGGACGAGAACATTTGATGTTTAGGCAAGGGTGCAGGGAGGAGGAGGAGGAGGAGGGGCACGGGTCAAAGTCTTTCAGACTTTCTGACAGGCAATATTGGAGAGGGAGGGGGGAGCAAAGTGGGAGAGAGCTAGTGAAAATAAATACAGAGAGAACTTGAGCCTGTCTCTGTCTCTGTCTCTCTCTCTCGCTTTCTCTCTCGCCCACAAAAACACTGACCTGTCACCACCTCAGGATCAGGATACACTCTCATTACACAGCTGAACACCGCACTGGGTCGAAGCTCTCTCTCTCTCTCTCTCTCTCTTTTCCTTTTTTTCTCTCTCTTCTTTGACCTTCCCACCCCCCCCCCCCCTCCTCCTCCTCTCGCTCCCTGAAAGAGGTCAAGTTTCTGAAGTATCCTGGACTTTCTCTCTCTGACCAGCAGAGTCAGGTCTCTCTGCCTCTCTGGGCATTAAGAGAGGTGATTTATGGCCCTGGGGTTCTATGTGTTGCTGGTGTTAAACATTGACATATGGAGCCTGTCCCTGGCTCCTGGCCCGGGGAGGTGTGTAAATCACCAGGCTAAATGAGCGCAGCCCAGGGTGTGACACACAGCAGCAGTCTCCGGGCACCATGTTTACACACCTTACACACAGACGCGCACACACACACACACCCCTACTAGATGCACTTCCGACAAGACCAACAGTGAAGGACAAACTTTGCTTCTGTCCCCTCTCATCAGGTATCATCTTAGGGTCAAGCAGGTCTCCTGGACTGGACAACAGGGCCTGGTCGGAGCCGTGTCCTGGTTGGCTTGGCCCAGGCGGGGGCTGGAAGCCGGGGACTAGAGGTTGGGGCTGGGGGAGGGCTGGTTGATTTAGAAGGCCGGAAGGCGTTTGGAATGATAATTGGAGGTCGCCCTATCCTGGTGGGCTCCTTTCAGCAGCCTCCCATTCAGTCTGACCTGACGGAGAGCTCAGCTGAGCCTAATGAGGACAGATTGCAACAATAACAGCAGATTAAGCCTGCATATTCCCCACTGCAGGAGCAAGAGTGTGTTTGGAGGGCCCAGTCAGTTGTAAATCAAGCAGGGATTATGCTAACGGGCCTCACAGCCTGGGTCCTGGGGGCCTAACAAAGGCCCTGGGACTCGGCCCCCAGCCCCCCGACCTCCGCTGCTCATTCTGGCTTTTTCAATCACAAAGACACTGGCACAGCTCTGCATGACCCTACTGCGCTATGCATGGCACAGGCCGCTCACTTAGTATCTCACCTCCCTCCTGCCAGCCAGGTGTGTGTGCGCGTGCAAGGAGAGTGTGTGTGTGTGTGTGTGTGTGCCCTCTTACTGAGTGCGTGCGGAGCACGGCGATGATCTTGGACAGGGCCATGTTCCACAGCTCATCAGTGAAGGCTCTGGTGACCAGTCCCTGCGTCGCATGCAAGATGTGATCCTCCACCACGAAGAAACCCACGATCTGGTTGAAGTACCTCCTGTAACCCTCCACTGTCTCGTGCTGGGGATCAGGAGGACAAAGTAGTGACACAGAGACAGCTGGCCTGGTTCAGATGAAGAGACATCCAGTCCAAACCAGGTGATGGAAAAGGTGTGTGCGTGTTTGTGATACTCACCATATTAGCCTGAGGCTGCAGCACGAGCCTAGCCTGTTTTTTCCTCTGCTTCCTGTAGTAATTTTCAAATGTTTCTCTGTCACCCTGTCAACGTACAACAGCAGCCAAGACAACCTGATTAGATTAAATTGACTTCAAAGTGCATTCATTTCAACGGAATCATTATCATTATTACCGGCGAATAACGTTTCCATGAGAACACTTAGACATAGCTACCACCTTTCATGACATTCTGTAACCCCTGACAAGGTCTAGTTCAAGTAGTTCCAGTCTTTGGAAACAGAGCTGACTGCGTCTGCTAAAGGCAGGGAGCCCCCACAGCCTTTCTGCTTGGCAGACACACACAGTTTACAGGTCGTCCCGCGGAGACACAGCTCAGACGGGGAGACGTGCGCCGTGTCTCAGAGACCCGTCCAGAATCTCCTTCCAAGCCTCCTGGGCATCCAGGCTGGGAGGTTACTAACAACAGTGGAGGGGCAACAGTAACAGTGTGATCCAAACGCAACAAAGCCCGGAGCCCTCGTTATTCCAGTCAAAACCATCACACTGGCCTAATTAAACCGCCTGTCTCGGCGTTGATGTGTTCTGAATCTAAACGCTTCAACTGGTGAGAGAAGCTATGACAGACACAGCCAGAGGGAGAGGGGAGAGATGGGGGGGGGGGGGGAGAGAGAGAGAGAGAGAGACAGAGACATCAGCAACTTATAGGCTGCATTGTTGTGGTTTGCTAGCTGGCTCCAGCCTTTCATAACTCTAATCATGACGTTCTTTATCTCTCCAGGGCATCTGTGGGACGAGCCTCTCCTTTGGAGTTCAACAGATGCATATCTACCACACCTGTTCTTATAGGAGATTTGAGCAGGGGCCCTCGCTCCAATAAGATTAACTTCTACTGGCAACTGCTATAACAGAATGGGTTCAACACAGTGATTTAACACGGGTACAGATAGCTCCCCACCTGCCTACAGTACAGAGGCGGTGTGCTCTGTGTTTTCCTACCTGCACAAGCATGCGTCTTCGAACCCTGTGGGAAGGAAGCGTGTGCGTGTGCGAAAGAGTGCACGTGTTTGTGTGTAAGTGTGTGTGTGTGCTTCCAGAAGCTCGGCCTGGCCCAGTCAGAAGTCCCTGTCCTCTCATTAAAGCGTCTATTCAGGGTGGAGCGCTCTCCATTGACTCATCCGTCGCCCACTGAATGAGCGGCAGTTCGTGCACAACATGAATGCACCAGCGCGCCCCATTCTGGGGGGGGGGGTTTGTTTCACGGCGAACGGGAGGTGAGCGCTCGGTCAATCCTATTAAACGCTCGAGGCTTCGCTCATTTGAAGACCGCGGGATTCGTTCACACACTGGATGAGAAGATGTCGATGTTTGAGTCCCCCCCCCCCGCCCCCCTCCCCAACCCTCCGGCCTCCGCCCACCCAATCGTTCTTCTCTTGCAGTAATAGGGGCTGCCGTGCCAATCCAAACTGTGGAAATCCCGGGCCTTACCCAGCTCACTGCTGTTGGGGTGGATCACTTGATGCATGAAGGAAAACAGTTGAGAGATCTGATGGGGCCTTTCACAGCCACTTTAGCTAAGGTCCGCTGCTACGTTTCAGGTGTGCTCGATGATGAATTTCCCCCAGCGCAGTACAATTAACGAGGCACACCAAAAGGTCAGAGTCTCAACTAGATTCACCTCACCCGAGAGAGGTAAATCGACAACACTTTAAAACTCAATGAAGCTTCAGTATTCACATGAAGTGTTTTGACCCCAAGGCCTGTACCTGGACAACATACAATTCCTCAACAACTAACAGCCTCACTCTCTGTCTTTCTTTCTTTCTTTCTTTCTGTCTTTCTTTCTTTCTGCCTGATCCTAAGCTGTCTATGGTAAACTGAAGAATGTCATTAAGCTGCTGGGCCTATGGCCATTGTTTGGCAGCAAAGAGCTCACAACAATAGGCTCAGAGCTATTCACACTCAAGGGGATTAGGGTGTCAAGTTAAGTGGCATTGGAACCCTCGAGTCCCTCCACAACTGGCCAGTCCGTTTGTTTGGCTGTTGATCCATTACCTTAATTAATTACAGCTCTATTACGCCCATTACTTTAGCCATGTACCACTCAGCCAGGGTTTACTATTATTGCGTCACACTCAGGAAGATTTGTAGAACACATCTTGCTCATGTGAATAGTGTACAGCAAAAAGTATCACCAGGTGAGGAGAGAGTAAACCCATATTAGATGTAAGGGTAATACTGGTAGGGGGGGGGGGGGTCAAGATCAGATCTCTCAGTAGACTTGGCGTTGGGTATACGCACCAGGACAGTGTAGATGTGGAGACACCTGTAGACTGGAGAGAAGTCCACCAGATCCTGGGCTGTCAACACCTGCGGGGAAACGGCACAGGTTCAACACTCTGTCGTGGCCTCCCAGAACCCTGGGAGGGCAATACTGGCTGAAGGCTTTCGCATGCTGCATTCAAAGAAACTGGGAAATAACAGAGTCATTTGAAGAATCATTTTAAAATCAAGAAGACTTCATATCAAAGCCATATTTGGAAAAGTCATGGCAGGGTTGCCAAATCTGACCTTCTATCAGGCAGGGCATTTACATACGTACACTTCAGCATTAGGTTTCTACGGAGTGAAGGACAATGTTTCAGTGTGGAAAAGAGGAGATATAGAGGAGTAAGGTGAGTATTGGCAACCCTGTCAGGACCTGTGGGTCTCTCGCAGATCTGCCCCGCACCTCCTCATCACCCTCCTCCTCCTCCTCCTCGCCCCCCTCCTCCAGGGCCAGCCCGTTGTGCTGGGTGGGGGTGCGTCCGTTGAGGGAGTACAGTGGCTTGGTGTCGCCCAGGCTGGCCTGCTTCTGCACCGCACTGTTGAACGTTCTGTGCTGCTGCGCCTGGAGCGAGGGCGAGCCACACACGTCAGTCAGAAGGAAACACACACAGGCACCGACATATACATATATCCATGTGTGCACGCACACGCACTGACACGCAAACTGTCCAGCTGTCCAACCTGTAAATACAGCCAGGTACACACAAAGCAGGAACGGTATTGTATCTAGTTGGAGTCGCCCATGGTGTTCCTATTGGTCGGCTCCGAGCGTCTACCTGTCTCATGGCGGTCTCTCCAATCTTGTCTGAGTGTTTCCTGATACTCTCCAGGAAGTCCTTGAGGTCGGACATGGAGATCTCCTTGATCTCCTCCCTCAGTCGGGGCAGGTTCTCTGCCATGATCTGGCAGAAGCGGTACTGGCTCACCCTGGGAATGTAGATGTTCTCCAGCTGCTCCATGGTCTTCAGAGCCGCATAGTACCTACAGACACAACGTCACGGGATGCTTAGAACCGCAGAAATCGGACGGATTAGAACCGCGGAACACATGCCACAATAAAGCATTGGGGAAAAAAAGGCTATAGGAAGGATGCGTGTCTCTGTCTGTGCTGGAAGCCTTTGTGTCTGTGTGTGTTCGTTTGGTTCTCCCTGTGTGTGCTCGATGTGAACTCTGGGAGATCCCAACGAGTGTCCTTAGGCCATGTCCCGGCCAGGTCATTAGTGCTCGGAGGAGACACACACATGCATGCAAACACACACACACAGACACACACACACACACAGTGCTGGGAGAGGGGCGCTACACTGATTGCCTTCATTTGGCTGAGGGCCGTGACAGCCCTGTTGTGTACAGGGCCTTCCTGTGAAGAAGGGCACACACAAGGTCAATTGTCCTGCGTTTGAACGGCTAGCTCTTTCATGGTGTCTTCTGACTGATTAAGCAGACATTAATGGACAAGGAAGGGTCATTATTCTGCGGTTCAGAGTGAACTTAACGTCCCCTTTCGCGGATCGACATGTAAACAGAAGCCCTTCTCCTGTTTGTATGAGGGAAGTGCGCAGGGTTGATCCCCGGAAGCGCCGTGGCCCGCGGACAGTGGAGATCCAGCCAAGCACACTGCTGTGCACCACAGGACAAGGAACTCGGTGAGGCAAGGACAGACACAGTTCCTACCTTTTAGACTCGAGCTGCTCCTTGAGTTTGCTGTACATTTCTAGAACTGCAAAGGCATAGACACAGACACAGGGAGTGAGATTTAGAGCGTGTGGCGTGATAAAGCCTCAATTGAGCTTAAATAACATTATTATCACCTGGTCAACCCCTTTACCTGGTTTAGACATTCATTACCCTGGTGGCACTACCCTGGTAAACCTACTACATCTTAGCTGGTACAGTCCAACCTGGTATACAGCTAGTACACACTGCTGTTGTTCTGTATCCTGTATATTATAGCTCACCTGTGTGAACCTAGCATTACCCCTGCTTTGGCTGCTCTGCATTTAACCTGGTATACGTGTCTAAGATGTTGTACATCTTACAAGTGTAGTTTGGTCTGCTCACCAGGGACATGTACTGTGCTCGCCTGCTATACACAGCTTTAGCTTCTGCCATGGGCTGCGATTACATCTAACCAAGTCATCACCTAACCTGATATACACATCACACCTGGTATACACATCTCACCTGGTATACACATCTCACCTGGTATACACATCTCACCTGGTATACACATCTCACCTGGTATACACATCTCACCTGGTATACACATTTTACTGGTTACAAGACATCTCACCAGGTATGCATAGCTGCAGCTTCTCCACTGTGGTAGCCATGTTCCTCTGCTGAATCCTGCAGCGAATCACCTCCTCTGTTTGGGCAGTCACCTTACATAAGCAGAGGTCACAAAGGTCAAGGCCCTCTCAATTAACCCCGAGGTCACGGCAAGGTTCCGTCAAACCCCTCCCTCTCCCCGCCCTGGCAACAAGACAGGCTGACGTGACAACAAAGCTCTCACCTCCTTCCCGGCGTCTTGCAGTCTCCGGTTAGTGTCCGTAACTTGGCCCTTCAAAAATAAGATCACTTTTGTTAGACAAATCATTCCCCGGGCGCCCCCCGTTGTAACTGCTCACCCTTGTAATCAGATCATACTTCATGAGGGGGCAGGGACAAAGACAGGCCAATTCAAATTAACTGTGCAGCGGGGACTTGAACTCTCGGTCGGCAGGGAAGCTTTTATGCGCCATAATCACTTATGACAGGCCTTTCTAACAGATTCTGTGACAAACTTCTCAATTTTACTGGGGGATTTTTGAACTTTCCTTGTCTCCGCGGGTCTGTCAAACAATCCAAATCAATGACCCAATTGACCACTGGTCCCTTCTTGATAACCTCAATGAGCTCTATGCGCCAATCATTGTCTGGGGCCAGGGGCCAGGGGCCGTTTTCTGGTAATTAAACATTCTCCCTCTTTCCCTCTCTGCTGAATACAAACACTGGGTGGTTGACTCACTTCAATTGGAGGAGAGACAGTTCACCTCTGCTCGCTCCGCGGCACAGAGGCCAGTGACAGTCCAAAGGCCCCGGGATGCAGGTGCAGGAAGGGAGACTATTGCTCTGCTCCGAGCCCCATTGCAGCAGTTTCCCACATACAAAACTCTCATTAGGTCACAGACGTGATACAGAAGGGCTTCTTGGCATTATTAAAAGTCTCATTAGTAATGGGACAAAGTTGCCCAGTGACCTGGTTGATGCTGTAACTGCTTCTCGTCTTGTTAACCTGATTGTTCTTTATATAATCATGCTGTAATTACCAGCTTGGGTCAGCCACCATACAGCACTTTCAGAGGTGGAAAGGGAGCTAAAGAGAATTGGCCTGGGCCTGCATGTCTGCCAGGCTCAGCTGTGCAGCTGCACGCTCGGCTCTCTCCAGGCATCCCAGGGCCAGGAGGAGCTGAACGGACTGACCCATGCATTAGCCGGTCCGGGGAGTCTCGCTGATGGGACTGAGAACGCGTTCAACACCGACTGTATGGGCCTGTTTGCAACTTTTCAACTACCTGTGATAACCTTTGAAATGGCTCCCATGGCATCTTGGAATGGTGAAAGGACAATGTCTGATGCTAGTCAAACATTAATAAAAAAAGACATTAAACTCAACAACTACACTTCATGTTAACGAGCTGTCTGGCGAGGCCATGAACAGGTCTCTCTTGTAAAAGAGATGCATCTCAATGAGAATAACCTGTCACTAAAGGTTAAATAAATAGAAAATATATGTATCTCTATGAAAGGTTCTACATCTATTGTTGGAAGCTATATAAATGCTAATACATTCCATTATGCTCTCTCTCTTTTTCAAATATCCTCACCTCTCTCACTATTCCAGTCTCATTCTCTCTCCTTCAGCCCTTTCTATCTCTGTGTCTCTGTCTCTCTCTCTGTCTCTCTCTCTCTCTCTCTCTCTCTCTCTCTCTCTCTCTCTCTCTCTGTCTCTCTCTCTCTCTCTCTCTCTCTGTCTCTCTCTCTCTGTCTCTCTCTCTCTGTCTCTCTCTCTCTCTCTCTCTCTCTCTCTCTCTCTCTCTCTCTCCCCCAACCCTTTCTCTCTCACCCTCTCTCTCCCACAGCCATCTCGCTCTCTCTCTCGCTCACTCTCCCCCCAACCCTTTTTCTCTCACCCTCTCTCTCCCTCGACCCTTTCTCTCTCTCTCTCTCTCCCTCAACCCTTTTGCTCTCTCTCCCTCTCCTTCAACCCTTTCTCTCTCTCTCTCTCTCTCTCTCTCTCTCTCTCTCTCTCTCTCTCTCTCTCTCTCTCTCTCTACCTCTCTCTCCCTCAGCCCTTTCACTCTTCCTCAACACTTTCCCTCTCTCCCTCTTTCCTTCAGCCCTTTCTCTCCCTCTCCTTCAGCTCTCTCTCCCTCTCATTCAGCCCTTTGTCTTTCTCCCTCTGCTTCAGTTCTTTCTCTCTCTCCCTCTCTCCTTCAGCTCTCTTTCCCTCTCTCCTTCAGCTCTCTCTCCCCCCTCTCTCTCCCCCCCCCCCTCTCTCTCCCTCCTCACCATCAGCTTCTCTGCGTCTGTGCGGACTTTGAGCAGCTCCGTGATGGCGTCCACGAAGCCTTGATGGTGGAAGTTGCACATCTTTTCGATCTCGCGGTCATGGTTACGTATCCTGGCGTCCAGTTTCTCCATAAACCGTTTGTGTGCGTTGGGCTGGTCATCGTACACAGATCTGAAACATGCAACACAATCGGCACGGGGGATGAATTCATTTAGCCCAGCATCTAGAAAAACACTGCCCACTGTACTGAATGAACGTCAAACCTTGGTCTTAGACTATGCAATGAGCACACCGACACACTACTCATTAGGATTTCCAAGCTTACAAACGTGGAAACTCAAATTCTGCTGATGAACCCATATGTATGCATTCTATTTAGTGCAGTCAGCCCCCAGAAGCAAGCGTTAAACCCCAGAGATAGACAGAGAGAACTGGCTGAGAGGGAGGAGGACCAGGTGTTCCTTGTTTTGCAGTGTGTTGCAAGATGACTGTGAGGCTGTGATCCAGCTCTGTGTGCGGCGCTGGCCCTGGCCCAGGGAGCCCAGATGGCCGGGCCAGCCATGATGGATGGGCCGCTCTCTCTCACAGGAGGGAGACACAATCTCATAGATCATTCACATCCCCATCCGTCACCACACACAGACAGCTGACTGGACATGACTGGTGGACATAACAAAACTGGGGTGGAGGCAACAACAAGACAGGCAGGGAGGATGTAAGCTAGGCCTAGCGAGCATGATAAGCCAGACCTGCCAACGTGGAAACAAGATGGGAATCAAACTTGGCTGAGGCCTTGCTACTGTCTTGACCGGTCAGTCTCAAACCAGTGTGCGATCTCAGAAAGATAACTTCGCTGAAGGTCTAAAGACAACTTCTGGACAACAGGATTGTGTGGTCTTAAAGCTACCAAGCAAAAGCCAAAAGAAACCACTCAGGGTTGAACTCGCGTACATTCTTTTTAGATACCAATATAATGACTGGTAGTAAATATACTGTACTTCTGAGTGATGTCTCCATCTGCTGGTTGACCACAGCAACAACAACCTACTTGAAGGGGTTAGATCAAACAAAGGTGGGAAGGTGACTCTGGTAATTTGTGGTCCTACAGCACCCTCTGTTGGACAGTCTATCAACTGGCACAGCATAAAAGTACAGAGAACATTGTGCTGTACATAGATACATTTAGATTACTACATCATCTAAATTGACTTCATACCTACACTCTGAGACCTAAAAATTAAACCTTTAGCCTAGGACATAGGGCTGGGCGATATGGGTAAAAAATGATCACGATAGCTATTTATATTTCCATTTGATAACGATAATTAAGACGATAAACCACAGATCCGTAGTAGTAGCAAAATAAGTCTCTTCCTCAACTTTTTCCCTACACTTGGCATAAAGTTTAGGCAGCGTGGTGTGTGAGAAATGTTTGCGGCCAGGGAGCACGTACCTGGGGTCAAGTAACTTAAGCTTTTAAAAAACTTGCTTTTTATCAATACCTAGGTGCAAAGTAACTCACACTTTATGCATGTTCCAACAAGTCATTTTGCTTCAGGTGGTAAAAAAGGTTTGTTGTATTACTGCTCTTTGTCAGATTTCAAAAAGCCAAACCACTTCCAAATAACTGAAGAAGACAAACCCTTTTTATCAATAACTTCTTCATTAGAAGTTGCTCCCTCGCCATGGCTATTGCTGCCACTGTTTTCGGCAATAAGACTAATTTTCCGCCGTTAACATTAGCTACACTACTTGAGGTGCTCAGTCAGTATATTTTAGGGAGCGTAGACTACCATTTCTCCGCAACTTCCTGCTGCATCACAGAAATAAAATGGACTGCTGTTCCTAATTATTCTCTAACGACATTATCAATATTATTGAAAATGAATGTTACGATATCGAGGGAAGTCATTACTTCGATAAAAAATAAATAATCGCCAAGCCCTTCTACGGCCAAACACGGATAAAAGCTTGCAGAGTCAACAGCAGTAGGCTTAATTACTACATCATCCTAACTATCAAAGTTATCAGCACAGGTAGGCTGGTATGGTGCAATAAAATAAGTTAGTTTGTTTCTCTATCTCTAGCTAACTGGCTGTACTGGTTTATGGAAATGGAGGGCAATAGAAATACAGGTGGCCATCCACTCCAACAAACACTGGCCCACACTCCCACTGAAAACGGTTGTCCTAGAATAGCACAGTTGGCCAAGCAGGTGTCTGCGCCAGTCCAAAGTGTGCGATAGTTGAACGGAATTCATTTTATCAGAAAAGATCCAGTTTCCTGATTACTGCTTCCAGTTTGTCCACTGGGTCATGGATCAGACTCACCACGTCAGTAGGCCATGGTCACACAGAGGCCAACCACAGATTTAGGCTGGCGAAACATAAGCTCATGTTCACCCAGACTAACCCCAGTCATACACAGTGCAGACAGATCCAGGCTACTAGACGAGGCTCCACACACTTATGCCTCACCCTACTGCAAATCAGATGTAAAACAAACAACAACAAAAAAACACCTAATATTAGTTTTACTTCAGCAATGTACTTCAGTATGTTTTCAATGTGGTTGGCTTTGCAGTTTACTAGTATCAGCCAGTGTGTCTCTGGGAGGACTCCTGTGCAGCTCCACTGCCCATGGTTAGAGATTAGGCCATCTGTGAAGATAAACCTGGACAATGGCCCCGATTGTTTAATTACAGTAAAACACTTTCCAACTACCTCCACAGAGTATTTACACAAAGGTGAATGAATCATATTTAGAGGCCAAACACTTCAGTATTGCCAGAACAGTGAAGAGTCGTTATGGAAAACCAAAACGTTATCCAGTTACTTGAGGAACAAATGTTCCAAATGTGTGGCTTTATAAACTCAGAGAACTATGATAACAGTAAGGCACAAGTGGGCTATGCAAATCATTTTTCCACTGTAGGTCAATCGACATTCAAATTCAAAAACAAGGAGCAGATGTGTAAACATCTCAGAGGTCAGGTCTCGCAGCAGTCCACAACTGCTGTGACAACATTACAACACAGTGTCACGAAGATGAAAGTTTGTGTGTTGCTTCACATTGTCCTCGTCCTCACATTTGCCTACATTTCCCAACATGCATTAGGCTTCATGACGGCTCAGTAAAATGAGATGGAACTAAGAGGCAAAGTAAAGGGTTGCTGTGTTTGAGAGCACAGGACCTATGTCACAAACATATGGGCAACACTTGACAACAAGACCTTGACTAGCTACCCCGAAGATGTGGATCAGATCACAAATGTGGGAGGTGGTTAACCCAATTTTCCAGTAAAATTTTGTATTTTTTGGAAGGAAATCAGGAAGGATATGAACACACTTGGTTGTGACGCACTGTCATAAGGTTATCTAACACTAACGCTAAGAGATTGATTAATAAAGCTCTTTAGAATGAGTGTGTCATTTCTCCATGTTGCAGCAGAGACGTCCTGTGCTTTGCTTTCACCCCAGAGGAAACACAAACACACTAGAGAGAAGCACGGGCTCACCACTCACCACTGTGATTGGTGTAGGGAAGCAGTCAGTGCTTTGCCATGCACAAACATGATGGAAAGACAAAGGCTGGGAAGTTTAAACTACCCCTTTAGCTACCAGGTCAGTCTTGGCAGTCCCCATCAATCTGACTCTTCAATGCAGCCTTCCAGTACCTGTTAGGTCATCCTAATCTATTATTGGTGGAGAGGTATACAAAGAGTGACCCAGAGCCAGGTTATTAGATATCCAAGGAGTAGAGACCTTCGCCTTGGGCCACAGAGGACTTCCTAACAATGCAGGAGTCAGGAGAATGGTGGGTGTCAACCAGGGAAAAACAGTCCATCACACAACCGGCTGCTTGTGATTATGATGCAAAGACATATCCTGCCCAGCCATGGTGGGAGAGGGAGAGTGAGAAAGAGATTGAGAGAGGTAGAGGAGATAGAAAGAGAGAGTGTGAGAGAGAGAGAGTGTGAGAGAGAGAGAGTGTGAGAGAGAGAGAGAGAGAGAGAGAGAGAGAGAGTGAGAAAGTGAGAGAGTGAGAGAGTGAGAGAGTGAGAGAGAGAGACCAGGTGCTTCCTGTAGGCTGAGGGGAAGCTAAGGGACACGGGGGAGTGAGGGAAGGGAGGGAGGATGGAGGAAGTGTGCGAGAGGAAGGGGGAGACAAAGACAGAGAGGGGAGTGTGTGTGCATAGGTAAAAGGCAACATTGGTTTTAACAAAGCGAGAGTGGGCAAGAAAAACAAGGAGAGAGGGGAAGGATCAATGTGAGAAAGCCTCCTTTGACCTGCACACGAAAGCAGGAGAGCCAGAGCCACAGCCTCCGAGCACCTGCTAGCAGTCCAATGTTGGGTTCCACCTCTAGCTTTTAGTTCCTGACGTCTTGATGGACATGGCTGGCCCCGAGTTTGTTTTGCAAAGCGGTGGATGACTCACATCATGTCACAAACACAGTAGCGACCTCAGACAGAATGAGACCTCACAACACCCTGCCCCACAAGGGCTGGACAGAGGACAAATCCTACTGCTCCCAAGCATCCCTTCTCTGGTTTCCCCTTCGTCGTCAGCCTTGGCACTGATCGAGAGAAGAGGGAGCAATGAGAGGAGCCTCCGCACACAGACAGTGATTCATGAAAAGAGTGTGACAGAGCAGGTCGCCATTAGCAACAACCGTCTGTCCACGAGACACACCGATTAGGAACCAGAACGCGCCGCATCAATGGATGCTCCTGCTAACACATTGAGAGTGTTGTTATTGATAACATAGTGGGTCTCCTTCTGTCAGTGGCTTTCCTTACTGGCCTTACTGCAGCCACTGGAACACCATGACACCTGTTATTAAAGCTCAAATTGAACAGTGGGTCTACCTCAGAAACATGTCACACTATGCCTTTCAACATGTCTTGTATTTCAGATGTTTTATATTTCAACATGCTTGTCCAGACAGCTTCTGCAGTAGACTAAATGTAGCCCACACAGAGAGCACATGGCTGACAACCTATACGAGTGTGTGCATGTTTGAATTAAATTGTTCACGGTACCCGAGTTAACCTAGTTAACTATCATCAGGCTCATTGAGCTACTCCTTAACCTTTGGTCTACTATAGGATCCAGGAGTATTGTTCTCCTCTCCTTAAGCAATTCATTTTCCAGAGGGAGGAAAGGGCTCAGCACAATGTTCCTATTCACTTTGCTTCCTATGGCATGGGTCGACACTCAATACTATGCAGTAAGCACACACACAGACACCAATAAAACACATAGGCTTAGTAGGCTACTCTTGGTGCCCTGTCGAGTGCAAGGTCAGACACGTCCATCAGGAGATTCAGGACCTTCCATCACAGTGACCCTAATGGACATCTCATATCACGTTGTCTATGTCTCTCTATCTCTCTGTCTGTCTGTCTGTCTTTCTCTCTCTCTCTCTCTCTCTCTCTCTCTCTCTCTCTCTATCTCTCTCTCTCTCACACACACTGCAGCAATCAGCAGCGCCCATTCTCCCCTATGAGTTTCCTCTTTCCTGTTGTTTAGGCCAAGCAGTGGCAACAGACGCAGCCAAGCAGAGGGTTGAGTCTTCCTGTACGCCTGCTGCCCTGTGCGCCTGCCAGGGGAGATAAAGGGGAAACTGGTGTTGAATGACTAAACAATAACAAGCTAGAATAACCAAGGCCCATCTCTGGACTATATAGTCTGGGCCCTGTTTGAATAGCACACTTGACAGCATATCCTTCCTTCCTTCCTTCTTCCCATCCAGGGGGTAGAAATGTATCTTGCACATAAGGGGATGATTAAATGCAAGAGTCCCACTGCCCTGCTTTCACCTATGTCAGTCGAGTGACTAGAGAGCAGTTTATTGTACTATTTTGCACACATTGTAATGGTTTGTACTAGCCTTGCAGTTGACCACAGGAAAATAACCCATTATGTCAGATTGACAGGATGAACAGCTTTAAATAGCCAAAAGAGACATATATACAGTCAGCATGTGGAACCACAGTCTAGATGTAGAACTACTAGCTACATACATTCCTGATTTACTTATTGCCAATTTAAATGCATTTGTCCTCAGGACACCTTTCTCAACCACAGCAGCAAATGTTAATCCACATTGGGAAGTGCCCTGTCCGACCTAGTCTATATTTTGAAGAGCTACTGGCGTAGGTTGTTGTAGGAACTGGCCCAGCCTGGAAGCATACCTGTCATACTTGACAGCCACTGTAGCTGAGATTGGTATCCCCAGGGCATTCCGTCACTGCTCTCCTCTGCTCTGTGTTGAGCTAAAAGATATCATCGCCTATGGGCATGTGCTACAGGGATGGGGTGGGGTTGAGGAGCATTCTGTAGCATCATCACAGATCGAGGCATCTGCCAGTCACCGTCCAATCTAGCTACGGTGCTAGTGATAGCTAAATAGCCGTTAGCTTGTGCCCCAAGTGGAAAGCTAGGCTAGTTAGCTTGTACAAATAGAATGTACAGACCCGTACAACAGCGCCGACAACTACTTAACCTACTTTATTTTACACACTAACAGATTTAAGCAGCTGGGTAACCAGAATTCCAATTATACTGCAATCCAAACTAATCACCCTACGCTTGCCTCTATCGACCATCCAATGTTGAAGATGGATAACGCTCGCTGGTTCTTTACGTTGGCTAGCTTTCTAACTAGCTAGCTATCTAGCTTAGCTCATATTAACAACCTTGGCCCAGGCAGAATTAGCTAGCTATCTACACAGCCACACCCACTTAATGATGTTTACATTTCTGACAGCTGCCATCCATTGTCACTAAAGACCAGAAGTACGAGTACCACACAACCTAAGGTGTATTGTGGTCACAATGTTGGACCAGTAAAAAACAACAGGTTTATCCTTTTGGCTGGTTAGCATCTGCCGGCCCTTATAAAGAATGGTATATTCAAGCTTGCTAGCGAGCAAGCTAGGTTAGCTAGCTAGACGCTAACCTGCTAGCTTTTAAAAATGTCTTGGCGTGTACCAAAATTCGACACCTAAAAAATGATATCGAAATGGAATTAATTAAAAGACACATTTCCATACCGAAGAGTAGGACCAACACAGGCTGTGTCGGTGCTCTCAATTTCTTGCAAAATACGTTCGTGCTCCGTTATACACTCCAAGGTTTCATTCTCCGCCATGTTGGTTGTATTCTTCACGGTGACACTGCGGGGAAAGAGGCTAGGTCCACAGTCCACCGGTAGGGGGTGTTTAGGCACCTGCCGCAGTGCCAACCCCTGTGTATGGGAATTTTTAACTCACGCCTCACAGTTGAATAAATGATATAGGCTACGTGTGCTTACAGAGTATATTTATCTCATATTGTACATGTCATATTGTACATGTGAGAGAGAAGAATAGAAGAAAACCCACACATAGGCCAACATTTAATGGATTCCAAGTCCAGTATCAGATAATTATGTAAAGCTTGGAAAGATAAATGACCATTGACAGGTTTAGCGCTCAGTTACTGTACTAAGTCAGTCCTGTAGTGTAACCCAGTAGTGTCATGATACATGTCTGTAAGCTCTAGCAGGACAGGTATAAAATTGATGTAATGTGCTGATAACCAAATAATATCCAGATTCCATAGGATTGCAAGTCTGCAAATGAATAGCATTTTGTAAAACGGGTAGGTGAGGAGAATGTATCCAAATGTGTTATGCCAAACTCAAAACATGTATATTTATAATTGGATTGAAACTGAAATAGTCAAAATCTTATTTTAATTATTTTGAAAATACCTTAAAGTGGTTCCCAGGGGCAAGTCCACTGACTCAAGTTCAGTTAAAACATTTCCATAAACTTTGTCCTCTCTTCCTTCTTCCTCAGGAACATTTGGTAAAGGCTTCTCTTTGTCGCTGGCCATTTCGTTATTTTAGAGTTTGTGATTTAGGTGTGCTATGTCTTTGGTGTGTGTATTTGTATGTAGATGTTTGTCTGTGGCTGAGTTATTCCGAAATCCAGGCAACAGATCTACTAAGGTCAGCAGAAAAAAGTTGGCTAAGAGGAAAAGGATGACCTTATGATCCACAGAACTTTGCATCCAACAAAACTGACATAATTGCTTTTTTTTGTTAAACATTGCCTTGCAAACATCCATTTTACAAGCCAAAGAATGTTACAGTGCATTTCTGATCTACATTATTATAACTATGAATGTGAATTGCATGTGAACTTCTTTCAAGTATCGAGTGCTGTACGTCCATGTAGTGTGACTTTCCGAATGGATTTGAACACTGAGATTTCTAGTGGACTGTGCAATACTGATCCATTGGTACACACAGAATTTTGACCAGTTAGGCTTCCAAATATATGCTTTTGCTGGTCAAGATAAAGTCTATATTTCACTGCTGTGTGCAAAAAGCACAATGTAAGACTACCAACTCCCTATCAACTGAATGCACATCTCTTTCATCAACTGAGTTTTCTTCTAAAGTATGAATTCTGTGCTGCAATCAGATTTCTCTTGGCCATATACTGATGTTATTCGATCCAGTGTGAACAAACATACTGTAAATGTACATACGGCTAAATGTACTGTTCTCCATTATGAAAATAACCCACTGTACTCCCCGTTAGTGGCTGGGTGTAGTGGCTAGTTGATAATATGCTCTAAAAAAACTATTTCTTATGAGTTTCCTTATTGCTCAGACAAAAACAAGAAGTGGTCATGATTGCACACAGACACACGCACACACACACACCAGTTTAGGGAACAAGTCTCAGGCTCAAGAACAGCTGCAGCTGGCTGGCTGGATGGATGGATGGGTGGTTGGATGGCATGGTGCACCCCGCCTGTTCAGTGGACACTTCCCCTGCTTCCCTCTGAGGGGATTTATCAAACGGATACAGCCAATGTCAGCCAAGCTTCACATCAGTGAGAAGAAACCCACTACCCAGATAGACGAACAACAGGAGTGGAGAGAGAGTCATGATTGGTTGCCACTAGGGACCTTTTCAGTGTACGGCTGGGCCATTCTTTCCTCCATGTGCACTTCCTGTCCTTGATCTGACAGCTTCCTTTGTCACTCCCCCCCCCCTCCAATACACACACACACAGTGAAAGGGGTGTAAACAGCCTTTGGTGAAACGATTGACCATGTATATTTTTTGTATCTGTCCATGACATCAATTGGGGAATTACTGTGCTAAACATATGTACATCCAGACTGAATAGTTCAAATTGAGGCTTGAACTTTGCTCCACTGTGTTACAGACCATGACATGTCAAACCACCTTTGTGACATTGACATCCAGACTGATCTTTTTTCTTTCCTGCTGTTTTCCAAGATAAAAGTACAACATTAGGACCAAAACAATTCCGGATTGATGAATCAACTTCACATAACCTGGAAAACCCAATACTTTCTGGTAAATAACTCTCCTGGTGTCTCTCTGGAGACATTATCTCACTAGAGAAGGAAACACTGACTCCCCATTCCCACCTACGCTGCTAAGCACAAATCAATGAAACGGTCAAAGATGAAACAAACCTTATGTTATAAGCAGACAGAGAGAAACCTAGTGCTAATCAGAGCTGTTATTTGACAGAAGGATAAGACTGGAGATCTCTGTGTTTACATAGACTTTTAGTTAGGGAGTAATTGTGTTTCCTGTCAATCCTCACAGATTAGATTAGTATGGTTAAAGCACAGCTGGAGAGGGGGTTAACCCCTGGAATCAATAGCTCTGCTTTGAAAACTACAAAGAATCTGGTAATGAGAATGTAATGTTTTTGGAGTAGCTGATAATCATTTCTGTGCTGGGTTTGTATCAAAATCTTAGTAGTAACTTTGGCTTTGTCCTGTAGAGGGCACCCAAAGCATCAATATTCTCACTGTTCCACCAATCTCTCTCTCCCTCTCTCTGTCTCACTCAGCTGTGACTTAAGTGTTCAACAAAGGGGTCGGTCTCTGTTGAGTTTTGTCTGAGAGGAATGGTTGAGACCCTCGAGGAGTTCTTTTCGTTGTCTGCCCATCAGACATAGACGGCTATGGCTCTGCACACAAAACCCTTTCAGAGGCTCTTTGCTCCCCTCACAGCCAGCTAAGTGGTTAAGAGGACCAGGACATGTTGAGATGGATGTGTACATATCCTCTTGTTCACCATGTCTCTATGTAAGGAGGTCAAGGACAACATAGTAAGATTTATAATATGGAAAGTAAGCTCATTATATTTAAACTCGAGAACTACAAGTTACATGAAACTCAGTTGCACTGATTACTATGCAAACAACACCAGCCCTATGCAAGATTTCTGCAGCAACAGGTAACATTTCAATAAACCAACATTTTCAAACAATTTGTTTACTTTTTAGGCTTTGTGCTTTGTCTCAGTAGAAAAATAAACTAATGACAAAACTAAAAACAACAAAAAGCCAATGCTTTTTGTTTCCTCTTATGTGCTTGCACATTTGTCTGTGAGTATGTGTGTATGTATGTGCGTGTGTGTGGGTGTGCATGTTAGATTAACCTATATAGCCTTTCATTGTTGTGAAATGATCCTGCTGCCATGGCTGGCTGCTGTAGCGTTCATTTAGAAAGGGGAAGTGAAAAGTCTCTCTCTGAAATCTTACTGACACACTCTCCCACACACAAACACACATGCAGACACATACAGACTCCTCCACAAACCAGTGTTCCAGTGAGCCCTAGCACAGCAAGAATCTGTCACCCTCTGATAACCCTTGTTTTCATACATCAAAACATGCAATAAGTGATAACAAATCCTGTGGGCCTTGCCATTTGATGAGCACCAGTCACAAATATTCCTCTCTGTCTCTCTGTCTCCCTCTCTTTGTCTCTCTGTCTGTGTGTGTGTGTGTGTCATGCAATCTGATCATGTGATGAAGCCCTAAACAAACTAAGACTGGGAGGAAGTGATAAACAGAACTTCCTGTCGAAAGCTGCCCAAGATAACACTTTACCAGGGCAGAGTGAGGCAAGATTTTAGAACCAATGAGGCTGTTGAGTGCCGTTGCCCACCAGGGAATATAAATAAATGCATGACATATGTGTGTTTTCATAAATACATAATTATATGTCTCAAAGGTTGTGTGTTTGAGAATATAATAATGTATGCAAACAGCTGGAGAGACAAAGTCTGTGTGTCTGTGTGTCTGTGAGGGGCAAGAGGACTGATTCCAGCATGTCTGCAGAGTAGTAGACTAGGATTAGTTTGAGGGCCCCTTGTCCACCTCCGATGGTCATGCTGTCTGATTGTGTCAGCCATGTAGGTCACCTGACGGAACACTCTATAGCCACTCAGCATAGTGTCATGTACAATGTGCTGACCAGGCTTGAAGCTGAAGTTGAAGCTACTTCTGTGGAACCAACACTAGCCTGGCCAGTCAATTACTTAACCTGGAACGAATTAAAATATTAAATGTCTTGACAGCACCATCAGAAAGATGCAAAGGAATATCACATCACACATCATCTTATCACATTACACAGACAACAATATTGATCAATCTTACTAAACACTTAACAGTGTTTAGTAAGTGTGCAGTCTGCAGGCTGAACTCTGCTGACACTGACGTAGATATGATGCATAATAAATTGAGTAATAGGACAACAGCTCAGACAATGATAGAGTTGATAACACTTCTCAAGTTCCCACACACACTCATGACACTGTTATTTTTAAATCTTTCTGTAAATCTACATGTGCATCCACACATGCACTCAAACACGCGAGCATACGCAAAACCCACACACGCACAGCCTCTCCTCAGCAAGGTTCACGGCCCACTAAAACTTTAATAGCAGAGGTATCTTCCCTCAACTCTATCTATAATATCTAGAAAAGGGAAACATTTTAACCATTCGCCCTCCTCTCCTGCTGTCCCCATTGAGAGAAATCTAGCGCTGCGTCGCCCGCCCTCCCTGCATTCCTCTGCTCTCAATTAAGGGTGTTTCCTCACATTTTCATCTTTGTTTTCACAGTTCTCCGTGGGCCAAAGGGGAAGCAAAACAAATTAGTAGCCATTGTTCAGGGCCCTAAGCTCTCCCAATAACAGTATTTGTGGAAACATACATGTAAGAATAACTTCCTGAGTGGGGGAAATTAATAGGCTGTGTCGTGAGGAGATAGTCATCCTGTCCGAGAACTTTACCGGGCCACTCCGACACAAGGCCTTGAAGCTCATCTCTCTCAAACATTGACCCCTGCACCCCCCCAAAAAAAACACACACACACACACTCACAGACAAAGACACGCGCACATGTTCACACATCCACACACAAGTAGAGAAACACAGAAAGGAAAGTAGAACACACACACACACATGCACATCTCATCAACACACAGTGCTGGTACATCCCGTTGCTGCTGAGAGAAGCAGGAAAAACTGATGGTGAGTCAGACCCCCTCAATCGACAATGCAGAGGGCCTGAAAACAGGATATGTGCTCCATGCTCAACTGGTCCTTGTTCCTCCACTAAAGTACACACCCGCCAGATGGACAACTGTAGAAGGACCTAACCAAGTGTCTGAGAAGAAATGGCTAGGCGGCTGGACAAAGACATTTACTGATTTTTTGGAGTAAACTGTAGTGCTTTCCAAATCACAATAGTGGAGCAGGCTTTAAAAAAATATACCTTTAATTGTTCAGTTTGTTGACAATCCAACCAGCTCTGAGTTTAGGAAGCCTCCCATACCTTGGCTTTGAGAAACTGCTGTGGTCTGGTAAAACGAGAGCTCTTCTGCAGCCAGTAGAGGAGATCAGTCAAACAGAGCAAGCAAAAGAGGAGACTCCAGATCCAGCCCCATTATCAGCCCTCCTCTCACCTGACAAGTGCTGTCCTTATTTGTTTAACCCCAGGGTCAGAGTTTTAGTTTTCAGGCAACTGAAACAGCGCTTCAGTTCTTTTCTCTCTCTCCCTCTCCCTCTCCCTCTCCCTCTCTCTCTCTCTCTCTCTCTCTCTCTCTCTCTCTCTCTCTCTCCTCTCTCTCTCTTTCTCTCTCTCTCTTTCTCTCTCTCTCTTTCTCTCTCTCTCTCTCTCTCTCTCTCTAAGAAACTTATAAGGACAGGAAGAATCATTTAAGGTTTCAAACAGAACTTTATGCATCTGACAATGGTTCCATATGGAACATGTATTCAGAGGTTTCTTCCACTGAGACAATAGATAGATCAATAGGTGATTCTATATAGTAGTCTTTTTCAGTGTAGTTGAACAGTGGCTTATATTGATTCACTACTCCTCACTAGACCAACTTTCAACTTTCAGCCTCAACGAACACATAAGGGAGTGCTTTGAAACTCTCATTACCCCTGAGTTTGTTTTACAAGGGGTTCTGTTAACTTAAGTAGTAAAAATCAATGGCTTGACCATAACAACAACACAATCTGTCATAAAAAAAGCCCAGTAGCAATCAATTGAGCATTTTAACTAGTCAATTTGGTGTGTTGTCTCAGTGTGCTGATAAGAATGTCTATCCAGTGTATAGCTGACACAATAAGCAGCTAGTGGTGTCCTTCTCCATAACGACTGGTCTGGGCTGATAAGATTCTAATCACGTCTTTTGATCCACCTCACCCAGAATTCCACAGCTCTTCTGTCTGAAGGGGTGGCACTCGACAGTAGAGGCTTTGTTCAGATTAGGAAAAAATACAACTTAAAAAAAAAAGATTTATGATCTAGTCTTAATGTATTTTGTCATAGGCGTCTGTGTCTAGAACTCGTTACCGATGTAGCTTTGTCTGGTTTCCTGTTCCCATAAGAAAATCTGTGACATACTGGCTGGTGATTAGACAGACACTTCCCACAAGCACATATAGACTGACTTGTTCCTGATGATGCAATAAATAGCAAGTCACGTTAATGACTTGACAGTGAAAATCGAACTGATCTACAAAAATTGAATGATGCACAGGTGTAATTCAGTTAAATTGGCTAATCTGTGGAGTATAGAACATCACCCGCCTGACCCTCTATTGAAAGACCTTGTATGAAATCAGTAACAGGTCTAACCGTGCCCAACCCTCCATTAAAGTACAGGGAAGTATGGTCTCATTCATTAACAATTTATCAGCCAGGGGAAGGGAGGAGGTGGGGGTGTAGGTGGACATGAGTTAATGTGTTGGTATAATTGAACGACTGTGGAATGTGACAGTGGCAACTGCCTTGCTTGTTGACCTTGGATAAATGGACACCATTATCTTTCCCACGGCAGTTGATAAATTAATGAGAAGACACTGTTTGCATTGATACTGTATCTTTCTGGGCTCCTTTATTTTCCTTCTCCAAATTTTCAGCTGATGGCTCGTTCGTGACACAAAGTCAACCAGTCAAATTAATGAGCGTTTGTGTGCAACTCGAAGGTGCCATTACCTGTACTAAAGCCTGGTTATAAATCTGAGACCACCACTGAGACGTTGTCCAGTGGACCCCCCTTTTACCGCACTATCTGCTTAATCATTGCATGGGGGACTAAATGTTAAATTAGCCATGAGGTCGTTTGCTCGGAAAGATAGCAAACAGTGGCTCATCTGGCTGGTGTGCTGAGGTCCAAAACTGCTTCTTAACTTAAGGTTTAGGGTTATTATCTCAGAGATAGATGACCCTTGCCCTTAGTGCTTTTAACCGAGCGTGTTTGGCTGATGGTAGATTGAAGGAGATGTGATTCTAGGAGTCCTCTGAACTCAACAGTTTCCAACTTCATCTTGGTAATGTGATAATGGAACAATCTGACCACGACTACTGTGTGCCCATGTGTTTAAAACAATAGTTATTATATGGCAAGACAAAGAAGGATATCTTCTACATGCTTCTGGTTTTGATCTTGCTGACTTACATTATTTTGAAAATACATTAATAGAGCCACTTATGGTCTCCATCTCAAATTGTGGACTCTTAAGGCACATCATGGTCTATCTGTCCTGTTAGCAGGAGATAGCATCTGTTGGATCTCTATCAAACAGTGGATGTGATGTTTATGCAGGTTGACTCCAGCACTTTAATCAAGGCTAGCTAAAAGGAACAAACAACCATTAGGAACTAAAGCCCCCTTTGTCACCACAGCCTCGAGTGATTGGAGTTTTAAAACCTCAAGATAGGAGCATGCACAGTTTTGAACTGATATCATTTTAGCATTATGATAGCAGAGCTTTAATGTAGGTCTAACTGAAAACATGCTCTCAAGGCATCTAGTCAATTAGAAGTTATCTTTTAAACAATTACATCAACGTTCATAGCCTAAGCCTGCGTAACCATCTTAGTGATTTTGTCAATATTAGGCCAGTCGTGGAACCCACTTCCTCTTGAAAGGGATTGTTTAAAGATTCATTCTCAAAACACTAATTCAATGGATCAGGTGCCGTTGAACGCAATGGAAATTTGTCCAGGGCCATAGATTCCTCTGGCTACTATGGAGATATCACTCACAGATTTAGTGTGCACTCAAGTGTGCTATTTGCTTTTCAATTAGGGCAAATCCAAATGGAGATAGGACGTTTTAAAAGTATTCATCTGCTACTTAAATGAGTACAAGATTTTCTGCCTGACCATCCAATTTAGATAGCTCCAGGAAAACGATTACTTGCTCAAACAGGCAGGCTGACAGAATAACAAGCAGAGATAATAAATAGTTTGGCCCAAATCTTAAAACAATTGTAAAAGGGAATGAGAAAAAAATCTCCTGACAAATGAGGACTCTCTCTCTCTCTCTCTCTCTCTCTCTCTCTCTCTCTCTCTCTCACACACACACACACACACACACACTCTGTCTCTCTCTCTGTCTATATCTCCCCTATCACCTAAGTTCTCTCTTTTTTCATTTTTAATTAAATGAATGTCAAGATATCATTTTTTTGTGTTTCCTTTACTCACAAATGTGTCAAAGGTGTGTGTAAAAAATGCAGGTTTTTAATTTAGTTATTTAATGAATGAGGCCTATACAGAAACCATGTGTACAAAAACATATGCTTGGTTTTCCCGAGTAGCCAACCAGAATCCTCCTCCATTGGCTCCAGATACCTGCGCTGCCCATGTCTCTGTTGTATGTCGGTCCTTGAGTATAGAAATATGAACCTTCTTCCCTGCTGTCTGGTCTGGCACTTTGGAACCTGGGGCTGTCCAGAGAATAGTTCCTCCACTGTCCAACTAGTGTGCTCTCTCTCTCCAGTGTTGATTTTACAAAGCACAATTTGTGAACCATTACACAATCGCGGTAGGATCTGTGTGCATACTATTGGTTTTGGGAATAGTCTTGTATGTTTAAGGCCATTGAACTCTAAGAGTGACCATACAGTTGAAATATTTATCACACACTCTCAGGACCGAATTATTTGGAGTTCTCACAATCATTAACATCCTGCTTACCGAAAACTCTCCTCTTTCTGCTAAATGATAACCCATTTGAAGTTTTTGTTTGTTTTTCTGCTAAATGATAACCCATTTGAAGTTCGATTCGCTGTTATTTGAGTCAAAGACAAGAGCAATGTTGTTATAGGGCATAGGCCACATGGAATCATGCTGTAACCAGCTTTCAACATATGATTTTTTCCAGTAGACCTATGAAGTTGGCCAGAACGATTATTTTATTTTTTTATACAGTGGCATACCGGTGAATGGACTGAAAAGGAGTTATGTAATCCACATTGTTCCAGACAAGTTGTGAAGTGTCAAAATGAGGCGTAAAACGCAACGCGTAAAACGCAACGCGTTGATAATAACACCTATTAATCGTTTCGTAATATCAGAAAACCCTGTTAAATAATCTCGCACCATCATATGAAATGCAACATGGGAAAGAAGAAAGACCTTAACGGTTAGCCATCTTGTTTATCCCCAAATATAGTTTATTGATGTTCTAAACTTCATCATTGTTATCCAATCAAATGAACAAGATTACACATTAAGATAACACATTGATCAATTCCCATAGTGGCTGGAGGTCACTGACGTCCAACAAGGCGTTCTGGTGGATGAAACAGAAGCTTAAATTGTCTACTACTTAGATCATGTACACAAAGCGAAATATACAAGAACACGTTATTTACAAAAACAAAACATCTGAATGATGTTGAGGGATGAGGGATGAGGGATGTTGAGGGAGTCAGATGGCTGAGCGGTGAGGGAGTCGGGTAATCAGAAGGTTGCTGGATCGATTCCCCGCTGTGCCAAATGACGTTGTGTCCTTGGGCAAGGCACTTCACCCTACTTGCCTCGGGGGGAATGTCCCTGTACTTACTGTAAGTCGCTCTGGATAAGAGCGTCTGCTAAATGACTAAATGTAAATGTAAATGTAAATGAATGCAAAGACAACTAATAGACATTCACATCACTAGCGTTCGGCAGTTTCAATAGACTGTGTCATATCTGAGTATTCAAGGGAAACTCTATATCCTCCTCAATGTCCAGCTCCTGATCTGTGTCTTCTGAAATGTCCGAATCTATTTCTCCTTGTGATAATGGCGAGGAGGAGCATTGTGACCGGCTGTGTGACTGGGCCAGCTCTGTGCGCCTCAGGTCCGGGCTCGCCCCAGATTCTGACAAGACACCATCGCACTTTCTCACTGCGCTTTCATCCTCCAGCTCCCGCTTACTACCCTGAGGATTTTCCTGTGGAAATAAAAAAGATAAAGATCAATAGCTTGACAGCGTTTGCAACAAAAGTACGCTACTACGCATGGCTTTTACGCAGATTTAAACAAAAAAGTAAACATCCATTCGATTGACTCTGTTTCCGATCCTGTCATTCGTCTTGCAAACACAACAATGCAAATGTTGAAATACGATGTTAAACCAAGGCAATTCCTCTTGGCATACCTGTTTGAGTCTTCGCCACTTTGCTCTTCGATTTTGGAACCATGTTTTCACCTGAAAAACAGAGTTTCAAATTTGTCTCAATGCAAAAGAGCATGCATTAAGAGACAATATTTAATCGATTTGTGTTTTAATATATTATACATTTTAAAATTAGGCTATGGGGCCTATAAGTGAACAACTTGGTAAAATTGTTGAAATTGCTTGCTGACCTGTCTTTCACTCAGTTGTAACATTTTAGCCAGTCTTTTTCGTTCTGGAGGTGACAGGTACTTCTGCGTCTCAAACTTCTTCTCCAACTCTATTGTCTGGTCGTTGGAGAAGCGCACTTGACCCCCTTTTCTCTTGTGTAAAGGGCGTTGGATGAATGGCGTCCACAAAAGTGGTTTACCTTTGAAAACACATACAATAGATAATGAATGTAAAATATTATTAGTCAAAAATGAGTTCAATATAAATGCACGGAAAATGAATGAACAGTATAAAACATGCATTAATCAAAATTTACATCTACAGCGGTTTTATTCATTTTTTCACAAGGCATCCTGCAAATAAAGATAATCTTTGAGTGTCAGTTTACTGCACACATCCTCCACTTTTAAGGAAGGCCGTGAGAGTGAGTGAGAGAGAGGGACAATGGCAAAATATCCGTCCATGTGTTTCCTGAAGCTTTATCTGATGAGAGAGGCTTTACCATTGACGCCCAATCCGTTGCACTTTACTGCAACTGTTGCATTTCGTGTCAACATCGACATTGACATCACGAATTATGATGTCAAACCGAAAAAGAGTCTTGAAATAATCAAATTTGCTGACAATGTGTAAAGGCAAAATTGCCCGAAGCCGTTGGGTTTATGAAGATAATTGATGACAGTAGGCTATTGTAGGCCTATTATAGATATATTAGCCTAATTAAATAGTGAAGTGAAACTAATAGCCTACCAAACACGGTTAAAAATATCGTAGGCCTTTTCGTTTTGATTAATGTGATTAAAAGTGCATCACAATATAATAAACCTAAGTAATTAAACAAGTACCAGTATTGATTAAAAACAGATGCATGCTTGTGTAATGTTTTGTTTTAGTGTCCTTAAAGCTACATCCCGCACAGAGGAAGTAAACAATATCAGAAAAACGGATCCCGGCTATCAGAAGTCGAGTGTTTCCTGAATATGTCTGTATTGAGGATGTCGATAAAATAATCAGCATCGTGCACGACTCCCGAGGAAGCGCCTGCCTGAGGCGGGCAGGAAAACATTTAACAGCTTCTGAAACCAGATTTACTCCTATCGAGAGCTCAAGGTTTCCTGTATGAACGGAAAGGGTCAGGCTTGCTGAACAGAGACGGTTAACCCCAGGCCGACACTTTACTGCTGAAATAACAAGTGATTTAGGAGCATTCTTAGTCACTGCTCTGATGTTGGGAACAATAGGGTTTTTTAAAGTCAAGGCCGTTGACGTCCAAGACAGGACAATTTGTGTCATTACAATATGTCTGTCCCAAAAAATGACCATGATAAAGTGTGATAATGCATGCAAACCCTCCAATGTACACAGCCCGCATTCGTAAAAAACTAAACAAAGAAAAACTTTTGTGGAAATGATTAAGCCCCCCCCCCCCCCCCACCACCACCACCACACACACACACACACACACACACACACACAATATTGGAAAATTGCCAAGTTGACTGTCTTGGTGGTTTTGACCAGCAATACATTAATTTAAACGTCAGATCGTTTATGATGCGGACAAGATGCGCCATGTTCAACTTACCAAGAGGGTCGTGTCTTAGAAGCGCTTGAGTGTAGTCTCCCATAGAACGGTGAAATGGATAGATGGAATTGGCGAAAGCTCCAGAGGCATACGTGGCCGTCAGCGCGGCGTGGTGCGAGAGGGCTGGATGGATAGGCGTTGGTTCATAGATAGGGGTCCTGTACGGTGACACCAGACTGGTAAAGGAAGAATTCGGAGATGGGAGGGTGGGCATCGGGATCAACGTAGAAGATGCCGGCGAACCATTTCTACCCAAGATATCTTCAATGTAGAAAGGAGTTGGGTGGACGGGCTGGATTGGAGTAGGTGCGTAAAGAGGAACGCTAACCGTAGGAGCTGGCGATGCGTGCTGGTACTGCATGGTTACAGACCTATATGTGTAATGTGCTGCTGAATGCGCTGTGATCTACCTTACTGAAAGGTCTAGGCTTCAGGATAAAGTGTTGAAGGTGCGTCTCTGTCCATGGGGTGCCTAGGGTCAGTTGGCGTATCCGACAACAGTTTAGTCTGCTTCATATCGCTGCTCAGAGAGGGAGGAGATAGCAGAGTAGACAACTTCCTGCAGGTACACACACATTCTGATTGGTCCACTCTGTTTAAGAGTGTGCTTTCTAATGAGATAACGCGTTATGATGCAGGGCCCACCTTAAAAATGTTTTACCCCATTTCTTCAAATATTTATTGTATAACTTAGTCAACTCTTTTGACTGTAATGTTGGCTGTATTTTTGTAATTTAAGTCTATAAAGTAGGCCTTTAAATGGTGACGGAAAAAGTAGGTTCATTTGATTGTAACGTTGAGTTACATTATCTATCTCTTTGCTCATTGTTTTGGGACTGATGATGGCGAATACTGTGAGAAGCCTGCGTGACTCATCAGACTTTTAATGTTATCGTTGAATTAACAATAAGATAAAATAGTAGCACGTGATTAACTTATCCCGACGTTGATATCAGTAGGTTCATCAATTTAACAACATATCAGTTAGTGGCTTTTAGCGCACTCATTTATATATGATTATCCCTTGGTCGTTTCCACATTGTTGAACAGCAATTGATAAACTTCGGAAAACGTTTCAATACAATCACCTATAGGTTTTCTGCTCTCTCACTATCAAACGTTATTGATTTGTCTGTGCAAAATGGGAAATACTAAGGGACTTTGAATAGCCCATATGCACTGCTGGCATAGCCTATTGTTACATCTATGCCTACGACTGTACAAAAAAGCTTTTTTACACAATAATTCCCTTTGACGCGAGCGGTTTGACATGCGCGTCGACATTTAGGCCTATACAAGAGATAAAGGCAACTTTCTAACGGTTGTAGGTAGGCCTCATTTAGATAGCGTGACCCAAGGAATAAACATTGATTCAAGAAAAGCAGAGGACATATAACCTCACATGAAAGACAAATCAGTAAATGGCCAATATTTGGACTTTGACAATCATTGCAGTGAATTGATCCGCCTGTGACTTTCTGGCGTCGGACCCCTGTCCAAACGGCTGATAAATCAGGGGAGAACACTGGTTATCGCTGGTCTAATGCCATCGAGCGCCTCGGTGACACTGTTGGCGCCATAGTACCTGTTCGAGGGCCTATGGTCTAGCTGTTTAGTTGAAATCAAAAGGAGAATCAGAAATAAGTCATTTAAAGTAGGCTATTTAGCAGATCAAGTAGGCCATGCACATTTTTTTTGTTTTGTTTGATAAATTACTTTTTATGGGCCAATTTACAATCATATGTAAATTGGTTTGCAAGATTTAATTGATATGAACTCGATTAAACAGAAACAAGCAACAGGTAGCCTCAAATAGACAATATTGCATATCCAAAACCTTTGATATAAAATGTAAAAAACAATGCTTGAGCGAGTTAAGATGTCAGTTAATTCATACAAATTTGAGGTAGGCCTAGGCTTCCCGAATCAGGTAATCATAGATCTTCCTAAAATATCAGGTACTGTGATGAAAGCTATCAATCTATTAATTAGGATTATTAACACGGTACTATAATAGGCCTACATTCTGTATAATCAAATGATTGAAAATCAGTTCAGTATTTGAGAAAATTGAGAGTAGTCAACTACCAAGACTGGCCTAATCAGGATTTTGACTTTTATTGATTTTTTATTTTAGGCCAAATTCTATGTCTTAATTATTAATCTGCTATCATAAAATACTAATTTGTGAGGGTACTTTGCTTGTACTTCGCTTTTACAATGTTTCACACTGCAATCTTGGTGGCACATTTTCATCATGGCTTGGTGCACAAGGAAAGGCTGAGAATTAAAGCATTTTGCTGCCATCTGCTGAGAGTTGCTGAGTAGGAATGAGTTTATGGAGCATGTATGGCAATAGAAAGCTATTCAACAACTGTTCCTGATAAATGAATCACATTTTTATAGACAATACTTATTTTTGATTGAGATCTATGTACAGATATTATGTGTCTACAGAACACATTAGTGAAGGTTTAAAAAACAAAACAACAATGACATTGTTGTTGACAAAAAAATAAAATAAAATAAAAATGGTGCTGCTTTCAATTATCTCCCCCGTGCACAAGCATTGTAACAGGGAAAAGTTTCCGCCCACCGACCGAGAATTTTGGTTGGTTTATTATGGTTCCGCCCTCCACCATTGCCTGAATTGACAGCCGAGACAGCGCCATGTATCGGTCTCTGAGACACGTCCAGCGGTTAAACTGCAACCTCCCGGCGTTGCAGAGGAACATTGCCAACAGAAAGCACGGCCCTTCGTTTAGCGCAATCGTGACACCAACCAGAATGGTAAGTCATTTGCTTTATAGACAAAAAGTAATGAACTCTCCTTGTAAACTGCAGGCCCATAAATGACCTTATTAGCTAGCCAAGCTAGCTCTTACTATCTGAAATGAATGAATAGCGTTAGTTGGTTTAAAGTAGCAAGCTAGCTAACATGATCAGAAACATTTTGTGCTTTGTGTCAGCTGCAGTAGCTATCGTTTTTTTAATGTCATATATTAACATACAAATAAATGTGGTTGGATTTTAGCTTAGTATGAGCTAACTGATTAGCTTTTCAACTGTTTTAGCTTACTCGTATCACAAGCAAGGAGAGAAGGTCAAAGTCAGTAAATTTTAGCTTACCAGCTAGTTCTACTTTAGCGATATGCAGAGCCAATACCATAGTTTCTTTGAAGAACTGGCAGTTGCATAACTCTTCAGTGAAGCCACTACGCATTATTGGCATAGCATGCTGTTGCAGTGTAAAATAATAAAATAAGATATAAATAAAACAAAAACGAAAATCACTGTGTGAAATGAAGTATATATTATGCACTAGTTACACTTCAGATTTTATTGTGATTCTGTTTTAATACAATGTGATGTAACATGAACATACTTACATTGAATGTGTTTTTCCGATCAGGCCAGCTCAGAATACAGAATTGAGCGGGACACATTTGGAGAGCTCAAGGTGCCAGTGGACAAATACTATGGTGCTCAGACTGTCAGGTCCACCATGAACTTCAAGATCGGAGGACCCACAGAGAGGATGCCAGTAAGTCCTTCTTCAACATGACTTTGCTTAACAACAGATGCATACAATCGAGCACTTTTCAATATTCCAGGGTCCACATCATCACAAAAATTTCTGTGACTGTACATCTACATATCTGTGAAAATCAATATAGTTACTGACTGCAAGCAAGGTAAACAACTGTTATCTTACATACAGCCTACATTATTATTATAGCCATTGCTACTTGTCCCTAGACTCGATGTCAGGTGTCAAAATGTGCATCATGTTTGCTTTAATATTGTTTGTGGAAGGGTCCGTTGCGTAGTTTATGAAATATTCGAGTTTGGTGCAGAATCGAGCTAACGGCATGTTGCGAGCTAGCTGTGTGAGCTACAGCTGTGTGTTCCGGCTGTAGAAGTTAGCTGCAGTAGCATCAGAAGTGTTAACCTCAGTATGGACAGATGGGGCGGCCGCAAGAACACTTTACAATCTTTCCCAGAAGTCCGCTTGCGGCCGCCCCTCTCTAGTTTATACATGTTATTTCTAAAGATGGAGATATCATCCTCAGACCTGTTGTTCGTTGGTCCAGATCCAGGTGATCAAAGCGTTTGGCATCCTGAAGAGGGCAGCAGCAGAGGTAAACAAGGACTATGGACTGGACCCAAAAATCGCTGACGCCATCGTTAAGGCTGCAGATGAGGTACGGCCCAGCTGTTAGATCAAACATGCTGATACTCTGACAAAGAAATAAAAAACTACCAACAAAGACAAACTCTATACTGAGGCCGGCAGGATATAATCTCTTGGACTTTTGAGTCACTCTCTGGGACCTGGCCTCTCATGCATGGGGTCCATTCCCTGCAGGTGACAGCTGGTAAACTGGATGACCACTTCCCGCTGGTGGTGTGGCAGACTGGGTCTGGAACCCAGACCAACATGAATGTAAACGAAGTAATCAGCAACAGAGCCATCGAGATGATGGGGGGCAAGCTGGGCAGCAAGGACCCGGTCCACCCCAACGACCACGTCAACAAGAGCCAGGTAAACAAGACCGATCATCATTCATATGTTTGTTCAGCGGGGCAGTCCAGTGGTAATCCTAGCCTGTTGTATGATGGTGCTGTGTGTCTGCAGAGCTCCAATGACACGTTCCCCACAGCCATGCACATTGCTGCAGCCAAGGAGGTCCACGAGGGGCTGATCCCAGGCCTGCAGATGCTGCACGACGCCCTGGCCGCCAAGGCCGAGGAGTTCAAAGACATCATCAAGATCGGCCGCACGCACACACAGGACGCCGTTCCCCTCTCTCTTGGACAGGTACTGCACTTTTAGGCTGTTTCATCTCAATCTCGGCTTTTATTCGACGATGGCTGTGATGGAGGAGGTTGAAGCAACTAGGGAAGTTGAACTTGTTAACTAAAAACCATGTGTCTGTTATTATGGGGTCCATAATAACAGGAGCTCTCCCATTGACTGATTGGTCTTGGGAACTGGCATGTGAATGTCATGTGACGGATGCTTCGCTGGTTGGCTCAATGGAAGGAATTACTTTTAGCTTACTTATTAGCTTGAAGGAATATGACAGTATTAGTAGTAATATGGCATACTATTAACACGTCTTGGGCTATTCTTGAACGTAGTATTTAAAAAATCATAAACAAGTTATAAACCTTTTTGAAGATGCGTATATTTACTAAGTCTTTACTAACAGTGTGTGTGTGCATCATGCAGGAGTTTGGAGGGTACGTCCAGCAGGTGAAGTACAGCATCGAACGGGTGAAGGCTGCCATGCCCAGAGTGTATGAGCTGGCTGCAGGTGGCACTGCAGTGGGCACTGGCCTCAACACGCGTATCGGCTTTGCTGAGAAGGTGGCAGCTACAGTCGCCTCTCTCACAGGTAGGGCTACGCCCACTGTTTAACCCTCCACCAATGAGACACTTCTCCTGGCTCCTTCACTTCTCCTACTGTGAACATCAGATACAGATGAGATGGATTTGTTTGTTCTGTTTGGAGTCTTGGTATCAGAGGTGACATCATCGGAACAGTTATTTCTCCTTGGAAGACATGTCGAAATGACGCATGCACACAGAGCCATATATGTTCTCCATGTCATCTTCAGGCTTGCCCTTTGTGACCGCCCCCAACAAGTTTGAGGCACTAGCGGCCCATGATGCCTTGGTGGAGCTGAGTGGGGCTCTGAACACCGTGGCGTGCAGCATGATGAAGATCGCCAACGACATCCGTTTCCTTGGGTCCGGCCCCCGATCGGGCCTGGGAGAGCTCATCCTGCCTGAGAATGAACCAGGCAGCAGCATCATGCCTGGTGAGCCCAGCCCAACCCTGGAGTTTGCTTTCGACGATTCAACATGTAATATTGTTATATAAGCCCCAGTAGCCAGCTCACAAGCTTTGTTAACGTTAGTAGGAGCAAGCGAGAATATGTCCGCCTTCTTTGTCTTGAGGGCAGTAAGTCAGCTGGGATGTGAAGCCCCAGCTGCTTGTGCTCATCCCTGCCAGCTGGCTCTCAGGTTACGGCTCTTATTTTAGGACGAGCACTTTCTCTCCACTCCCTGACCTTTGAGCCCTCCAGACCCAGAGAGACTGTTGATATTAGTTCAGCTAGCTGGCCAGTAACATGCGTTAACCTTATACAAATTAGTTAGTATCGTAGGACAGCGGTCTCCAACCTTGTTCCCGTAGAGCAGGGGTAGGCAACCCTGGTCCTCTGGTGCCACCATCCTGCATTTTTTAGATATTTCCCTGCGCCATCACATCTGTTTCAAATGAATGGGTTGTTAAAAAGCTCTATGGAAGCTGGGTAATGACCATTCATTTGAATCAGGTGTGCTGGAGCAGGGAAACATCTAAAACATTCTGGACAGTGGCACCTGAGGACCAGGGTTGCCTACCCCTGCTGTAGAGCTACCTGCCTGTAGGTGTGTGCTCCAACCACCGGTTCAGCTAACCTGGTTTACCACATCAACCAGTTAAGTATTAGAATCAGGTGTGCTAGATTGGTGTTGGGGCAAAACCCTACAGGAAGGTAGCTTTCCAGGATCAGTAAAAAACAAAACAAAAACTCTGAGACTGAGTCTCTAGAGCTGTACTCCTGTGGTGATCATTGGAGACCAGGGGGATGACCACTGTGTGTTTCATGCTGTGTGTGTGTGTGTTCCAGGCAAGGTGAACCCCACCCAGTGTGAGGCCATGACCATGGTAGCAGCCCAGGTGATGGGCAACAATGTTGCCGTGACTGTCGGAGGCAGCAACGGACACTTCGAGCTCAACGTTTTCAAACCCATGATGGTAAGATGCCTGTGTGAGCTGGCTCTCTCACACCATCTTTTTTTCAACACAAACTATTAATAGTTTATACAAGATGGAAGCAAACATTGAGTAAGGAATGCCTTGTTATTTTCAAGGACATTTTCAGATCCCAGTAGAACATCATGTTGAATACTTCAGCTTATTGTTGGGTTTGCTGTCTTTGTTGTGTGAATTATTAAATGGGGTTGTTGCCATTGTTGTCTACTAAAATATTTACAGCCAGCTTCATTATTCATCCCAGTAACTGATTGTCCTCAAGAGGTCCTCTAAGCTCCTACCATTGTTTCATCAAAAAGCCTTCTAACAACACCTCCAAATCAGGATATAAATGATTAAACAACTCTGCAATAATGATAGTTGGTAGTACTGGTAATCATTGGAGGACTGTGATTGTTTGTTAGATGTATCATGAACTAAAATGATTGTCCCTGTTTTGAGTGGAATGGTTTGCTCTCTTTGTTCATTGCAGTCCTGTTTTGTCTCTGCGCTCTCTGTACCTCCTCTCCCAGATTAAGAATGTGCTCAACTCTGCCAAGCTGCTGGGCGATGCCTCCGTCTCCTTCACCACTAACTGTGTGGTGGGCATCGAGGCCAACACAGAAAGGATCAACAAGCTGATGAACGAGTCCCTGATGCTGGTCACAGCCCTCAACCCCCACATTGGTAAAATGCTTTATACCCTGCACTCCACTAGATGGCAGACACCCCCATTCACAGCAATGCCCAGATGAATTCACTGTGAATGACATTCAGGTGCTGGTTGATTTTTCTCCGATGAAGCCTTTCTTCCTTGCCTCCTTGAAATATTCATTGATATGAATTGATTGGATAATCCTGTTATTTCTCATTGGCCTTTCCAAGAAATTAACCTGTTACCCGAGGACTGCACGGTGCTCTATAAGCCATCACAGAGATATGCCTTTCGATTTTTCTGTGTGCACTGCCTTCCCTTTATCACAGGCACACACACACACACAAACAAAAACACACACACACACACACAAACGATCTGTGCCAGGGCTGAAGGAGTAGGTCTGAGCGGGGCCCAGGTGTTCCTCCTCAGGGGTGCATGGGCAGCTAGCAGGCTGCTTATCGATGATCCTCATCAGACTTGCAGATGCGCACAAGGCCCCAGTTGGAATACTCTGACCGTGTCTCTTTCCTTCCTGCCTTCCTTTGAGGAAGCCCTGGACTGATTATAGGCCGGTTAAAGGTGTATGGAAGGATAGCTCTTCAGTCATGTTAAAGCAGACAGTATGTATGGGAAGGAAGGATGTGACAGAGGCAGAGGAGTGATTCCAGAATATTCAGCGGGGAAGGGCTGTCGCTCTGTTTGTTTTAAATCGAATTCCACTGCCTTTCTGTGTTCCAGGTTACGACAAAGCTGCCACCATCGCCAAGACTGCCCACAAGGAGGGCTCTACACTAAAAGCTATGGCTGTTAAGCTGGGCTACCTTACAGATGAGGAGTTTGATCAGTGGGTGAAGCCTCACGAGATGCTGGGCCCCAAATAGACACTCACACAGCATCACAATGGTTACATGTCTTATGTCTTTGTACAAATAAATATCATTTTTTTTGCTGTTGAAACAGTACAGTTGACTTTGATGATGTTTCTCATCCGATTCAGACTGTGTTTGGTTTCTCAATGCAAATCTAACGTAGCATTTGGAAATGTTTGCCTCATGAAAGGTCAGGATGTAGTTATGCTACTTTGCTACTCTATTTCTCTCACATGCACTCTCTTGGACACATGCACTTTCTCCTTCTTCCTTTGTTTTGGCCAAAACGTGAACCATATTCACACATTAAATCTGTTCTAGACTTTCCCTCTGTGTGCATGTGTGGCCATGGTGTTGCAAAAAAATGATACAAAAATAGATAGGTATGTTCTTTCTATTAATCAATGCCACGGTGGAGGACATTATGATGTTTCCCATATCCCTCATTCATTGGCTATACTCACACTTGAGATTGGATACATGGTGTGTTTCTGAATGAAGGTGTTGAGTCATTTATTCCACTGTTCAATGTTGAATACCTGGTGTCCACTCTGGCTTGTGCATTTCTCAAAGGATACAGCACAAGGAAAATGATGTCATACCTGCCATTGGTCTGAACAATGGGACTATACCTTCCACAGTCTTCTATGGCTTTCGTACACCCAGCCTCCAATACTACAAATAGCTTCTGTCCTATTATCCCTGAAGGAACGTGATTAGAGGTTAAAAACTGACAGCTGATGCCAATCCTTGCAGTATCAGAACAGAAAGACCATTTGAAAGAAAAATGGAGAGGCAAAGGGAATGGACCTGGATGGAGGGGAAACCTGCAGGGGGACTGGGAAGCAGGGCCCGGAGAGGGAGCACGAGGAGGGACTGATGATAAAGACGCTGTGGACGAGGAGAGCAATGCTGGGTGATGGGTGATGGCCCTCTGGGTAGCTCCCTCCGAACAAACACTTAGCCCTGGGGATTGGGGGGTGAAATGGGCCTAGATCCAAGCTGCAATGGCATCAATTAACCAAGGATTTTGCAACTTATTGCCTTCCTAGCAGATGCTGGATCTTTGGTATTGATGAACAACCACACCAGAGCCGCTGTCGCCGAACTAACGCAACTAGCCCGACATCAAGGATCAAGTTTGTATTGCTTTCGTTCTGCCAAGGCATGGAGATTCAAGACATATGCATCAGACATTGGGTTGATATGTGTAAGGAAGGATAAGGAGGGTTCTAAGGGTCCAGGTCAGACAGGGGGCCCAGCGGAACCCCCTGCTTTCCTGTATGATTTAGATTGTGTGGCCCGGAGTACAAATTAGCCAGGGGGTCCTAACATGGCCCGGACAAGGATACAATAAATACATTTAAGGCAGTGGTTTTCAACCCTGGTCCTCAGGGACCCCCTGTTCTGCATGTTTAGATGTTTCCCTGTTCCAACACACCTGATTGAAATTAATGGTTGATACGACCATTGATTTAAGGTGTGCTGAATGAATTCCACAAATTAGATTTCCAAGTAGCCTTGGGACTTTGGATTATGAATGCTCCGCAAGAGAGGTATTCTCAGAGGATAATAGAGTGTTTCACATTAGTAGTGCCCAGTGTGAATAGGCTTCTTTTGACGTTGAAGTTGCGGGCGTTCAATGATGTAAGCAGCATACTGGACATCTATCAGAGAGTCTGAGATTATTTGAACATGTATCATCAACAGCACAATGACAGGAATCTGTAGGCACTGAGTATAGTTTTTGTGAGTACATGTTCTAAGGAAGGCCCTATAGCCTACATGACCAATAAAACAATATTACAAGTGTTTGTTGAAGCCCCCCCCCCCCCCCCCCCAAACAAACAAACAAATGTAACCTCTATCAACTACTGTTTGAGGATCAATAAGCATATTTGTGCCGTTGTCACGATATGTGAAATGTGTTCCCCATGAAGTAAAGAAATGCCCTGTTTAAAATCGATTCTTTCAAACCGTGTTTACCATTGAGGCAGTTACCAAGGAGCTAAAGCTGATGTGGATTCCTAGCACGCGATTGGCCCCCAGGTCGGGGCGCGTTCACGGAGTTCTAAGAGTGCCTGCGCGCTCCTCCTTCTTGGCTTCGAGAGGAGAGCAGAGGACGGCAGCAGTGGCGGGTTCACATCGAGTGCCAGATTTCGAAATTTTCCGATGAATTATCACAGAATAATTATTTCCACTGGCAGCTGACAACCTGCGCTGAACGTCGTTCTAAAGAAAACTGGGATTTGTCCGCGAGTTGTGGTTGGGGAGAAAGGTAAATATACGAAAATGGTGTTAAACTAATGTCTCGAGATTGAGGGATAGAGTGTCGCCTATGGCTGCATAGCTTTGGTGGAACTGTCCCAGGTGCTGAAAACAGAAACAGGTTCAGCCTTTCAGATCGGCTACTGTGGGCTACTGCAGATCGCGCCTAGTGCCCTTTGGTGTTTCATGGAAGAGTTGGGCAACCTCCTTAATTCATGAATGTGGGAGGTCCGCTTTTCTTACCACACTGTTGCTAGAATACAGTGTGATATGCGTGTACGTGTGTGTGTGTGTGTGTGTGTTTATGCATAAATCGCTCGGGACACGGCCAAAGCATCCTGTTTTAAAAATAATGTGCTGACCTACCTTATTATGACCTACCTTGACACGAAATGACAGCAATGGTTGCTGCTCATTTTGATAACATAAAATATGATTTGAGTTGTCATCTGAATACATACATGTGTGTCATGTTTTACAAGTAGTCTGGCCAAAACTATAATGATTTTTGCCCAATTCTAAACGGAGACTAACCGCTTTTCTTGTCGTCGTCATAGCGTAAATGATAATTTAATGTGGAAAAGTCTGATTTGTCCACAGGGGTGACACTATGCCCGCTCAGCATCCTCGTTCTGTGTAGCCTTCACACCAAGATAACATTGTTGAAATCGCGTCTGGTAGCCTATTTCCGTTTATCTCTTTCAGGAGTAGGCTAAACGTACCGTTGACGGTTGATCACACGAAGCATGGCGCAGACAAACAACTACGGGCAAAGCAGCAACGGGGTGGCGGACGAGTCTCCCAACATGCTGGTTTACAGAAAGGTAAGAAATACTGCTTCTGGAGCCAGAAGGTCTCTGTATGTTGAGTTTATCTCACCAGTCAAACGAAGGATTACTGGGTTCTAGAATTTCCCAATATCTAACTGGACAATTTGTAGGTTTGCCTTGGTTTTTAAATGAACTGGATATGTGTATGAGCTGCACCTTTTGGTTTAGGTGTCAGTGAGCCATATGCAAACGACCAGGATGTATCCCCAAAACTGGTTTGTTTAAATTCTCAATCAATTCCCCCCTACTGTGTTAGTTCCTGTTGGATGTTTGATTATGTTATGCCATGTGACATGGTGCTCAATTCGTGGGCTATGGTGAATGTAGAACAATATTGACTAAGGCAGGCTTGGAGTAGATTTGATTTTTCTCTCTCTCCCTCACACACACACACACTCTCTTTCACTCTCTTTTTTTCTCTCTCTCTCTTTGTCTCTCTCAGCACATTTCATGTGTTAAGCAGGATAACTCTTATCTGTCCAGGAATCCAGTCATACATCTCGCTGTAGAATGATATGGATTCGAGCTTATAGTAACAAGGCTTTAGTTTGTTCAAGTTCAAGTCTTTTATTTGTCAGGTACACAGAACAACACAAGGTCAGACTGGGCACTGCAATTCTTAAGACAAGACAACGCAGTTTGTAGCCGTTGATCCATCTGTGGCAGTGAAACTCAGCATGCCTTTTGTATTCTTTTTAAAAGTAATAGACAAAATTGCAACAAACTATTTTGTAAATGAATGCAGCGTATAAATAAGGTGATATATATGTTGAACCAGGACTTTATAATGTGGTGTATGGAACAGTAAACTTACTCCCACAGTTAATGTCAGTCTGAGGAGGCTGTAAATAGTCGGTTTGTGTTTCCCCTTAGTTTCAATAGGTGCTTTCTTCTATACTTTCAATGGACATTCTGCAGAAACTTGTGTTCTCTGTGTCACCAACAGAGGGGAGGCTTGCTGACAGTAGCAGTGGCAGCCATGTGTTTGCTAGGATGCTAGCAGACTTGCTCTGATACGCTCTGTGGAAACCCGGCCTGCTCTTTAACCCGTCAGAACCGTGGGGTAAATCATGCTCCCCTCTCAGTCAGCCAGATGATGCATGTTTTATGCGGACCCACATCTGTGAACGTCTGAAAGGTATGGAGGAGGCGGCCGGCACTCTGATTGGTTCAGCCAGTGTTCTATGCAGCAATGAGGTGTTAGATACAGTACTCCACCAATCAGGTGTGGCGATGATGATGCCCCTGAGCCTACGCTTGAAAGATCTTTGGCAGGCGGCAACATAACCATGTACAATGATGATCATCACTGTGTGACAGTGATTCACCCCCCACCATCTTTTGCCTTAGAGGATGATTGGTCTTAGTTGGCGTTCATTATTTTAGATGTATGACAAAGAAACAGCTTGAAATAGAATAGCTTTTATGTACTATAAAATATTTACCCTGTGAGCTCTTGCTACAGTATGTGGAGGTACAGCACATAGATCATTCTCTAGTGTGTCATTGAGCATGAAAATGGTTTCCATATTGATGTAATTCAAAGGGAGTAGGAGTCAGACTGTGTTTAGCACGGGGCTGACAAAAGAACCCCACCGTCCTGGAAGCTTTGGGCCATGGCATTTACATTTATGCATTTAGCAGGCGCTTTTATCCAAAGCGACTTCCAAAAGAGAGCTTTACAAAAGTGCATAGGTCACTGATCATAACAACGAGATAGCCGCAACATTGCGGGTAGCCAAAACATGAAGTAACATTGTGAAAACTAAATAAGTCCCAAAGGGAAGAACCACAAGAGCATGTAGTTGAACAAGTTACAATTAAACAATTTAACAACATGAACCTCAAAAAGTGCAAGGGTATACCTCTGTAAAAAAGCAAGCAACAAAAATATATTACAAGCAAGTACAATAGTTTTAAGTCAGTTGAGATGAGAATATGTATCAGGCTAATAAGTCCCAGTGGAGTCTTTTCCAGCCAGGCGAAAGGCGAGCTGTCCTCGACTGCTGACATCAGACTAATTAAAAGCCTCAAACTGTGGCTTCTGTGCTTCCTGATCAGTTGGTGGGATTGCAAAAGCACATGTGTTTGTACATGCTGGCACACTACCACGCACATGCACGTGCATGCATGCACACAAACACAGCCAGCTTGTATCTGTGCATTTAACTCTGTACATTACTTGTATCCATTTTTGTCTGGTTGTTTGTTTGTGTCTGTTTGTGTGTATGTCTCTCAGTCTGTGTCTCTGTAGAGATGGGTAAAATTGCAGAACACTCTCATCTAAATACAAGCCAGGACTGCAGCTAGAGCTCCTCTGTGCATGGAGCTAAGTGGACGATGGCAGCCATTTCCAGCAGTGGAAGAAAATTTGAGAAAAAAAATAAAATAATATGGTTTCCATCCAAGCAATTTGGTTGTGACGTCAACACAGGGACCATGGTAGCTCCATTCCTTCTCCCGGGGAAATGTGTTGTGTTTTCTGTTGCCTTTGTCAATACACAATGCCCTGAGTGAAATAGAGGAGAGTTGAGAGGTACTAAAGTAGAAACGAGAGGAGCTCTCAGAACATTTCCTTCTGTGCCGTCAGAGGAGTAATTTAGTTGTGTGTATACTGTTCTGGCTCACTGTGAGCTGGATGTTCTAATACGTTCTTAACCCATGTCTGGTTTGAAGGAAGGACATGATTTTAAAGGTGAGGTGTGGTGGGAAGGAACACCGTTTTAGAAAGGAAGTGTTATGATAGGGAGTGCAGTATTTAAAGGGGAAGTGTGGTGGGAAGGAGCACTGTATTAAAGGGGAGGTATGATGGGAAGGACGACAGTTTGAAAGGGGAATTATGTTGGGAAGGAACACTGTATTAAAGGGGGAGGTGGTGGGGAATCCTTTTTTAAAGGGGAAGTGTGATGGGAGAGAATGCTGTCTTCTCTATAAGCATGCTCTGCCTGTCCTGTTTATCCATCCTTTCCCTCCAGAGTGACTTTCTCTCCATCTGGGTCCAAGCCAGCCACGCAGCTCCCATAATCTGCTCTTTGAAGTCTCTTCACTGCCACAATGCTGACTCCAATCAGGCCTTTGTCAGCCTAACAGAATTAAATATCTTCTGGTGGAAAGTAGGCCTCTATAGTAAAGGCTTTATGTAAACCATTTCTCTCTCTGTAGGAACGTTTTTGCCTGTAAATGAATGAACAAACACCATTTAGGTATAAATAGAAAATATGCACACAAAAGAACCCATCCCGAATTCTCCCTGTTGTCCCACATACACGCCCTAATCTTCTGAGTGTGTCTGTTGGGTTGGGACTGCGTTTTCCTCTAATGCCTGGAAGGGCTCCCATGCTTTTATCAGCTGCCATAAAAGACTGGATCATACTTTGTTTTCTGGAGTGTGTTTGTGTTTGTGTAGACCTAAGAGGAAGAGGCAGATGTTTCTGTAGAGCTCCAGCTACCATTCTTCCACACATCATGATATGTTGAGGTCTTATGCGACAGATGGCTGAGCGGTTAGGAAATCGGGCTATTTATCAGAAGGTTGCCGGTTTGATTCCCAGACTTGCAAAATGACGTGTCCTTGGGCAAGGCACTTCACCCTAATTGCCTCTTGGGAATGTCCCTGTACTTACTGTAAGTCGCTCTGGATAAGAGTGTCTCCTAAATGACTAAATGTAAATGTGTGCGTTGACATTGAAGGAAGAAACATGGTTGTACGTCCAACCCTGAGCTGATCCAGCAGTGGGCTACCTCATCCCAGTTTATTTTTGCAGAGAGCAATCCATAGTATTTGAAATGTGTCCGTTAGTTGCGGCTCGTCAGGCCTGGGTGGATGATGGTGTGGGAGTGGACTTCCAGAGCCCAGCGTTACTCATGGCTCAGTGGTTCATCCTCTCGTGGACTCCAGACTTCAGTCACCTGCTGCTCTGCTCACAGCAGCACGACACCCAGCCATTAGTGCAGCACCAAAGGCACAGCTCTGCCCTGTGGCACACACACCCACACACATACTCACTCTTTCACTCACGCATGCACTCACTCACTCGCTCACTCACATACATTAATTCACATAGATCCGGGTGTGGGTAGAGGCTAGAGGCTAGAGTCTAAAGTCTACATCTCACGGTACAGTGCATTCCTTGAATGTTGTTCAATTATTAGTAAATAAGAAATGCCTATCGATCTGATGTGTTGTTATTGCTTTGAAAATGTCTAGCCAAAAGGTATGCTTTGGCTAGAACTATGTTATTCACCGCATGATCTTAGAGGTACAGAGAGAGGGTGGTTAGGTCCTTCCATTATCAGTGTACCCATAAGGCCCCCATGTAGACCTCTGGACTCCTTCAACTCTGCCAATATCTCTCCAAAGGTAGAACAGAGAGAAAGAGCAACCACTTTAGTTGAAGTGCAGGCTTCTGGCTCAATCGGTATGGCAGTGGAGCAGGCCAGAGAGCGTACTGTTGTGAAAGGTGAACACACACACACACCTGCACACACACACACACACACCTGCACACACACACACCCACACATATGCACACAAACAATAGGAGATTCCGATTTGAGTTTCATCTGAACTAGGTGCGTCAGATACCAGCAGTAGCAGTAGGAGAGAGACTGTGCATTGATTGGAGTGATAACATTTCTCCCTGATCTCTTTGAAAGCCACATCATCACTAAACTGCCTACCACAAATAATGCATCAAAGATTAATAAATTGCTGATGAATAACTGCCCCTCTTTTCCCTTTAATGTCTGAAGGGAAAACAGGTTATTTTGGCGAGGGAGCAGGGGCACATGAGTCATTTGGAAGGTTTCATCAGGTCTGACAGCTCTCTCTGCCAACCGGGCTTCAGGCAGAGGAGGGGAGATAGTGTGTGAATCTGTCAGCTGTGCTTCAGGCAGAGGAGGGGAGATAGTGTGTGAACCTATCCCACTACCGCTCTTTTGGAATTGTAAATATCATGTATATAAATGATCAACAATATATCTCTCTCTATATATACATTGTATAATGTATGTGATTGAACTACCTTAACGCATTTACAAATGTATTTCTGAATGAAAAATCTAACAAAGACATGAACAGACAATTGCATTTCAAGGATATGTGTCAGAATGCATGGTCATGGTCTCTCTGTCTAGACAAGGATAAATGGAGCACTTCCTCTAAAGTTATGTCAACATCACTGCTGTGTAGTTAAATGCCTCTGCTACACCTGGTATTTCGTTATGGGCTGGCTGTTGATTGAACAAACAGATTTAGCATACTGCCAACATGCAGTTCCTCAGCAGCATGCAGTTTGGGAAATTAATATTTCAGACGGACAGTGACCTTGTAAATGTTGTCCCCTACAGATTGATATGCACGTGCACGTGCACGTGCACACACACACACACACACACACACACACACACACCTTTCTCTCTCTGTGTTCCTCTCTTTTTCAGTCCCTGTACCCCCTCCCCCCTCACAGAAGAATAGGTCTACCTGCAGTGGAATTTATTATTCACATTTATTCTGTGATCAGTCAGTCTATAGTCAGTCTACAGTCGGTCTACAGTCAGCCTATAGTCAGTCTATAGTCAGCCTATAGTCAGTCTATAGTCAGTCTATAGTCAGTCTATAGTCGGCCGGCTGGGGCGGCTGTCTGTGTCAGACATTAACCATGTCAATATTATCTGGCGTCTGGGCTTTGGGCTCTGTGTCAAACCCTGGGAGGATTTCACAGACTAAGTAGAGCACAGAAAAGAGCAAGATTCCTGGAGAGAAGCAGACTGCTGAGTCACACTGAGCAGGAAAGGCCAGTGTTCTCCTCAGTGCACCAGTACTGGACTACTACAGACAGGGAGATCGTTACATCAGCGGCCATTGGTAATGCTGTCCCACCGACAGCTTAAATGTGGTATTGGTGACGAGGCAGCTTGTTTGTTGAATTAAAACTAATGACGTTAGAAATGTATGATAGGTCGTTCATAAGTCGTGGACATTTAGTGAACAGCTACAGCCCTCCTCTTTGTTCCGGCATTGTTCTAGTGCTGCAGCAATGGACCATCTCCAGTTATGGCACACATTTATGTCCCAGGGGTGCATTTGAACAAGAGGAATGAAGCCTTTTGCATTATAATTACTCTAACTACCTACCCAACCTTATTTGTGTCATAACACAGTATCCCAATGAGAATTCAATCCTGTTATTATGGCCTTGAACTCAGAACTCACACAGGCTGCAAATGAAGATTCTACTTCCGATGGTTAAACACACACAAACACATTCTTTGATTACGCGCTACACCCTGAAAGACAGCGCTGACTCCAGCTGTTGAGGATGAACAGAGTCTCTGAGTAGTCTCTGTCTTCCAGCTCTAAAAGCACAGATAGTGGCATGATGGAAAGATGAATGTTTGGGGAGTGGGCGTTCATTAAGATTCAGTGCAATTTTCTCATGCCAGGGCCTCATGCCAGGAAGGGTATTGGTGTGTCTGGGGCTAGGCAGAGAAATGATGCAAGATTTCTGAAAACACTGGACAAGCAGTCATTACCTTTCTGTGAGGCCTAAAATGTGTCTGTTCAACGTTCCGTTACAGTAATACCCGAGGCTGTGATCTTCTTAACAAAACAAAACAACCTGTGGAACTTGACATTTGGTTCACCCCAATTGTGTCCCATTTTGACCAAACCTGCATGATGCCAGGTAGGCAGCAGCACCTAGGTTGCAGTGTCCTATTGGCCGAGGCGTGCGAGGTCACATGGCTTGCAGCGGGCATGCTGTGCACCGATCTGCCAAGCTGGCTAACATTTACAAAGTCAGGAGAGGATAAAACGCTTTTACTGCACCTCCAAAGGTTGGCCAAACCTCAGGTGTGCTGCATGCACAGATCCAGCCCTGTGACTGGGGAAGAGACACATGGGAGGACAGAGAGATGGATAGAGCAGAAGAAAGGATGGGTGGGTAGAACTCAGGGACAGGGGGAGGAAGCCACTGTTTGGTTCACTTTCAAAGCGAGTCTTACCCTGGTCTTGTCAGCTGATGGGTTAGTCAGTGTGTGTGTGTGTGTGGTTATGTCAGTGCTGCGGGGGATGTACGACTGTTTTAAATGGGGTCTCCTGGGTAAACTCAACCAGACATCAATTGTGGGTTTTCATCAGCTTTTGGTAAACACTCTTCTTCTTTAGCACCCCCCACCCCACACTGACGAGACGGGGAGCTTCTCATCTGCGCTCTTCAGGTTGCCCTCCCTGAGTAAACTCACCTCAGCATGTGTGATCTACTAATGATAAGAGCTGTAAGCTCATTTCCTGCTTCACTGGTTGTGGGGGAGGGGCCAAGCCTTTATTGTCATGCTGTCACAGAATGGACGAGTGTTGCTATGATGTGAATACATGTTGTTAAGGAACGGTAGCTGAAACTAGAAAAGTCAGTATTAAATGTATATCTGCCCCATGTGTTTAGGTGTGAGGCAAAGGTTTCCGAGGGAGATGACTATCTTGAGGAGGTACATGGAGCTAGACACTGTGAAATGAATCGATAGCTCAGTATTAATGTTGGAGGGAATACTTGATTTGAATCCATTGAGACAGTTGGGTTGCTAGCTTCAGCCAGTCAGATTCAGGCCTCTGTGGGCGGTGAAGCGGCCCTAACGTGTCCCTGTCAATCTGCTATAGTCATATGTTAGCCATCAGCCCCTGAGCAGGTGGGGGTGTACTGTGTGTGTGTGTGTATGTGTGTGTGTGGAGTTGGAGTGGTGGTGATGTACAAGTACTGACGAGGTTCAAGGTCACTTTAGTGTGACATACTTCCATATTGCAACAGTCATTTTCCTACCGTCAGACCAGATTGCACAAAGACCCCTCCAGAACGTCATTCAGTACACCACAAGTGTATCATCTAGCTAGCCCAAAGAAATGAGAAATTAAAAGCTTAGCAAAATTGGAATCAAAAGGGTTAAACTGATGGTTTGAGGGTGTGTACAGTTGCCTTAAAATGATGGCCTCAGAGAAGAATGGAAGACTGTATTTATATGGGTTAACTGCAATATATCCAGCCCAGTTTCCAGGACTGTGGTTTGAAAAGCATTGTTATTAATATGCAACAGGGAGAGCTAGGCACCATGGCTGCTGGGGTGTGAATATTTCTTCCTGGGAAGCCAGACACGGTTGCCATGCTGTTACACAAGCTCTTCTGCTCTGTGCCTGGCTGCATAAATCAGGAAGGCTCATCAGACAGCAGCCTCGCTGGCTCTCTGTCTGGTAAGATCATTCATATCCTTCACTTTCAACAGAGGAAGGCTCAGCAGCTTCACTTTGATTGGATGAATTCTCTGAATATTGAGTCTGGATATAAAAAAATGTTTTATGGGCAGAGTAATTTAAAACCTTGACTTCATTGGCTTATATGTGGAATATGTCCTCCTGCCATCTTAGGTTGTAAAGATGTGGTCAGCTGTGTTCAGATCTGGGGGAGGTGAACATTATGTAACCTCAGCATCTATCACTCTTGTCATCTAGCATGGAAAAGTGAAAACTCTTGGCTTAAATTGCTCCCCTTCCCTCAGGAGCTCAGTGTCTCTGCCTCTCTTTGCCTCAGTTTATCTGTCTTTAATGTGGCTATCCATGTATCTCATTGTCTCTCTCTTTCTGTCTTTGTGTCAATGTTTCTCAGTCTCTATCTTCCTACTCTCTCTTTTTCCCCTCTCTCTTTCCTCCTCTCTTTCTCTTTCTTGCTTGCTCTCTGTATATCTCTCTCTGTATCTCTCTGTATCTCTCTGTATCGCTCTCTGTATCTCTCTCTCTCTCTCTCTCTCTCTCTCTCTCTCTCTCTCTCTCTCTCTCTCTCTCTCTCTCTCTCTCTCAGTAGTCCCTGACTCAGTCATATGTCTTTTATTTGTCTGTTCTCCATGTCACATCAGCCTTGTGGAGGCCCTGCAAGTTCACTAATGACTATGATTACACACTAACTGTTTGACATTCCACTGGGGAAAATGATCATTGAATAATAGGCCTTGTTTTGAGTGAACAGCCAGTGTGCTGCACACTAATGCATCATTTTACATCAAGTTTTATAATTTTTCTTTCTGATGTATAGATGACATTTATACAATACTATTAAATCACCGATATACAGGATATTAAGGTAGAACTTCCAGGTTCAATCTCATGTTCTCTAAAGATAGGCCGGTGGCATAAACTGTAACAATAAGGTTGATTTGTAATGTTCCTTTTAAAACACTCCAGGACCTGTATTATTTACAACATGTTAAGTAGACAGCAACGTGTGGAGAGGGTTGCCACCTGGGGCTGTCTAGGTTGGGGTGTGGGCGGACTATCACCACACCCATGTAGTGTGAGCCTCCTTGCATCACAAGCGCCTCATTACATCAGACCATGGGAGGTGGCTCAGGTGAAAAGAAGAAAAGCTACAACCTGCCTTGGGAAAAGCAAAAGAAGCTGTATCATGTATAAAACAGCACGCAGCAAGTGGAGCCCTGTTGCAAGCCCATTGTAGTCACCATTATAATGTTCAGTCGTTTGACTGTGTAATTGTACTCCCCATGAAAAGCTTTGTTGCAGGGTCATTTAGCATAAGCTCAGTCAGAAATCTGAGGTAATTGTTTATTCAACATGATCCAGATTAGCTTCATTAGCATATGTTGGCCTCACTAATTATGATGATATGTCCTGCTGTTACAAGTGTGGTAGAGACGTATAAATGTTCTGCGTATGTGTCATGTAAAAAAAAAAAAAAACTTTATTACTTCTCTCACTTTGAGAAGCACATGTGCTCTTAAACAAGTATAATGTTTATATGTGGGCAGCAATGTGTGTGTGTGTGTGTGCATGCTGTGCAATACACTCCAACTGTCAAACTGGAAAAAATATTACACACTGAAGTCACAGTAATTGAGAGGTAATACATTTCTGTGCAGTATGTAGACAAAACATACAGTAGTAATGATTACCTTCCCTGACACAGATATTAGGGATCGTCAACTGATTGATAATGTATCCAATGTGCTTTTGCAGCATGCTGTACATATCCCTATGTGTGAGGCACATTACTCACAGGCACCGGGAGCAACAGGGCACTAACAGCACCATTATGTCTTTAGCATTATATGTATTTATAGAAGTCTTTCCGAAACTGCTGTATTCTAGTATGGTTGTTCTTGCCTGTTTTTTCTTTAGTGCTTTTGGGGAGGAAATGTATCGCACACGACAACTTTCACTTCAGAGATAGAAATCACTGGGCCGGCGGGGCCTTTGGGAAGGAAGTTTGCTATTTACAGTCCCTCTGAATTTCATTTGATGTCCAGTACTGTTGGAAAACAGTGCACATACACCGAGCCAGTGTTCTCTGGAGCTTAGATGGATGGTAGATAGGACGTATTCCTAATCCTCCTCTTATGGTATCCCTTTGCAGAGGATTGCTCAACGACTAAACTGTGCCCTTTCTCTTTTTCTCTCTCTCACTCTAGCTGGCTAGAAGCTATATCATCAATGTTATTCTTACGCTCCTCCCCCTCTCCACCCCCCCCCCCCCCCCCCCATAAAGCAAAAATGTGATATATTGAGTGATGGTGAGGATCTAATTATTTCTTAATGATCGTCCAGATGGAAATCTGTCTCAGAAAGGTCACCCCCATCTCCCTCTCATTCTAACTCCCTCCCCCTTTCTCTCTTTCCTTCTCTCTCTTTATGTCTCTCCGTATTTTCTTGACATAGTTTAGCTGCCGCCGAATCAATTATGATTCAGCAGTAGAATGACCTTGACGACAGCGACCCGGGCCTCTTTGGGAGTGGTTGCTGTGCGTCAGCCAGGCCTCTGCTGCAGTGGGAGGCCTCTGGACTGGGTGCTGCTGACCGGAGAACGTGTCCCTGGGGCTGGCTGACATGTCCTCTAGTGACAGAGCAGGCAGGCAAGGACCCCAGCAACAAGGGGGAAGGTTATCTTCAAAATCAAGCCAACTGTATCACAATGATCGCCCCTTCAAGTTCCCTTGAGGTTCTGTGAAGCTGGGCTGGAGTGTGTTGTGCCCACTTGAGGAGAGTGTGCAGAGGCTTATTACAAAGATTGTTCAAACAAGCCATTGTCCATTGCACTGATGCCGAGAGTGTGTTTTAAATGTGTTTTCTATACACAGCGATGTTTCACAGCACATGTTTCCCAATAGATGAGTCACCTTCTCAGAATTAGAACTTCTACTGTGCTTCCATCACCCAAGCTGAGTCTTCTACATACCCAACCATGTACCATGTACCATGTACCATGTACCATGCCTGCATGCAAGCACAACAACACAAATGCACAAATGGACTCACAAACACACATGCACACATGCAAGCACACATAACTGTGTTTTTCTAGTGGGGTTTTAAAGACCCCTGTATCCCTTGTACTCCTGTACCCAGAAGCATGCACACAAACACACACGGACACACACACACACACACACACACACAGACACACACACACGCATAAAGACAAACACAGACCCTGGCTAACATGGTATGCTACTCCTGTGTATTGGAGTGGGGATTTTAGGACAGTGTTCTCGTGTAGCTTTAAGAACACATGGCTACTTCACACTTCCTTGCAAGTGTGCGTTAAACCGTGATAGGAGGTGTTGCTTAGTAGAATGCATACAGGCTTGTGGCACCTCTTAAACAATACCTTGGTGCTTGTCAATAGCCAGCTTGCCACTGTCAATGTTCTCAGAATACTAATGTACTCCTTAGAATCCAAAAGTTATTGGCTTTAGCCAATGTGCTATGTGTGATTGAGAGTGAAAAGAAATGGGGAGGACAGTCATTATCGTATTTGTTCTGGGTGTTTGCCAGGAAAGGCTGATATGTTGTTGACGGGGAGGGGGTTTGGAGGGTGGAGAGGACAGAAAACACACACATACACACAAACACACACACATATACACACATATACACACATATACACACAAACACACACATATACACACAAAAACAAACACATACACACAAACACACACACATACACACAAACACATACACAAGCTGATTGAGTGTCTAGTGATGAGGTGCAAACATACATTGGCAATAGCACCCTCCCGCCTCAACCTACATGGATTTTGTCTGGCTTTTCTGTTTACATCTCATTGGCAAGGACGTCCACATACCATAAACGACAATACAATTGACTTCCTATTCAAACCCAGGGGCTTAGGATCTGTCGAAGCTAGAATGTGAATATAAGAACAGAATCAATTATAATTTAATTATATCTGTAGGGAGCTGAGAACCTCCCTTTCTGGATTTAGTCAGAATGGTCAGCTGGAAATAAGCTCACCTATTGATACTATTTTTGAAAGGGCTGGGACTTCAACTATGGTTTCAACAAAGATATGATTATCCAATCTGTACAATTGTTAAAATACATTGACCATTATGTGCTTTAGATGAAAGACCCCACTTAAGGGGAGATCAAATTCCACTCCTTTAGAAATTCCTCTTGATGTTTACTATAAGTAGCCAGTCCAAGTTCATCTGAACCGAGGGTAACTCCCAAATGAACATCTGTTAAGTGAAATGAGAGTATTTGGTATGCCTTCAGGCTAGAACAGTACATCCATCAGTCCCATCCCCTTCAGAGAGAGAGAGAGACAGAAAGAGAGACAGAAAGAGAGACAGAAAAAGAGCGTAATCGAGAACCTGTTTGAAATTGTTCCCTGTGCACACCCACACACACCCACACACGCACACACAACATTATTAAAATGCTGCTTACTGAGGTTAACAGGAAGCAGGTCTTCCACTCCCGTAGGTGCTCAGGAGGCACAGGGGCTTTGGAGGAGTCAAGAGTTGAGGTCTGAAACTTTAATAAGATACTGTGTCAGGAAGACCAGCCAGCGCTAGCCCCATTTCAAGAAATCTTACTAAAAGAAATGTCCCAGTGTCCTGATTGAGAGAAAGTTGTGAAGTCCACTCTCATGAATGCGAGCATGAACATGAAACAGAAGAGTGGAGGAGAGATAGAGGGATAGAAGAAAGAGGGAAACACATGCTGTGTGCATGTGTGTGTGCGTACGTTTGTACATATGGCCATATACACGTGTGTCCTTCAAATGTTTATGTGAGTGTGTGTGTCTCTGTGTGTGAAATCTGCATATGAAGAGAAAAGCAAGGTGTCTAACTGAAAGGCTCTCTGTATTGACATTGTTGCTATAGCTGAGTGTGTGTGTGCGTCATTGCCTTCCTGGCTGGAACAGATGTCTGGGGCCGAACAGTCACAGAGTAGGAAGAATAATTCAAATGAGATGTATTCAAATCACACAGGGCTTCCTCCCTCGCTGATCATTCCAAACAGTGACTTTGCTTCACTGACGTGGGTTTCTGAAAACTGTTTGAAGTCAAAAGGTCAGCGTTACTAAGGAACCTTGGATAGACAATGGCAGCATCCGGGTTTGGGGCATATTTGGGTCATTATGAAGTGGCTCCAGGAATATTAGGCAATATAATAATATAACATGGCATTTTTCAGCAGTATAAATCATATTATCTGTTTGTCAGTAACCTGAAGAATGAGGCTTTGTTTGGATATGCAGCAGTATATGTCAGTAGAAGCTTTTTCTACATGACGTAAGGTGGATTCTGGTGATGCCTTTATAGGCTGGAAGCTAGGGCAGCCATATAGGGCAGCCAGCCCTCCACCTTCAACTTTTCATCTAGTCCGCTCTTATTTCCTCCATCCCTCCTCTGTTACCCCTGGCAACTCTCACTGGGTCAGGACAGACACATGTTGTCATGGTGACCCGCCATTAGCTGCACCCCTTTTTTCGATTGATCGTTCTCTTTGACCCGTGTTTAATTTTTTCATTGTTTGTCATGTATTTCATTTTCCCGAGTGAAAATCTGTGGTGTTTTGTGAGCGGTGGGGCCTTGAGGGAGGCTGAGGTCACTGGTGACAGAGGTGTTAGTGGGGAGAAGGCTGCTTTAAAGAGATAAGCAGATAATGGCAGAATAAGACGCCAGTTAATACTGTTGAACTGGAAAAGCTGCTTAGTGGTTGTTGCTAGAGGAAGGAGGAGGAGGAGGAAAAGGAGGAGTTTAGAGGGACCCATTTTGTATTTGTATTGACTCCTGCAAATCATGTAGCTTTCTACTACAGAGACTACATAAACGACTTGTTTGCTTGAGCCTCTTCTGTAGCACCGGTAGAATGCTACAACACAATATAGCTTTATTAGTTAATTTGACAAGAGAGATTTGTCATTTTACTGTCTGTACCCAACACATGAGCACAGAGGCAGTCTAAGGTGTCGCCTCAAGAACACAAGGTTAAGTGCCTTGCTCAAGGGCACAGCAGTGGTAGTGTAGTATGTCAGTATTGAGCCCTCCCACTGCCCCCAGCTGCGGCTCCTGACACCTGCACAAAGGGTCCTGGGGAGGGATGCTTCTGAAATCCTTCCCAGGTCCCCAAGACCCCACCCCCTCCTCCCCTCACCCCCTCCTCCCCTCACCCCCTCCTCCCCCCACCCCCTCCTCCCCTCACCCCGTCCTCCCCTCACCCCCTCCTCCCCTCACCCCCTCCTCCCCTCACCCCGTCCTCCCCTCACCCCCTCCTCCCCTCACCCCCTCCTCCCCTCACCCCCTCCTCCCCTCACCCCCTCCTCCCCTCACCCCCTCCTCCCCTCACCCCCTCCTCCCCTCACCCCCTCCTCCCCTCACCCCCTCACCCCCTCCTCCCCTCCTCCCCTCCTCCCCCCTTCCACTCCTTCAGATCCCTCCTGTCCCAAATGTCATCCTCCTTAGCTGGAGTTTCCTCCCATGGGTTTCTAATCCGACTTAACTCTGGGATGGGGGCTGAGTCGATGCTACCACAGATGTTTAGAAGAAAACCCCTGTGTTAAAATGGAAGTGTTAAACAGCAGAATAAGATGACATCACGGTTGTTAGTCTAGGTCTCGTTTATCTTTATTCGAAGATCAAGACTTGTTTTAAACGTTGTTTTCACCCACAGACAGATATCATTATATTATTATAGATGATGGATATCTCTAATGCTTTCTTTTCTCTCTTTCTTTCACCAGATGGAAGATGTTATAGCCCGTATGCAAGACGAGAAAAATGGAATTCCCATCCGGACGGTGAAGAGCTTTCTATCCAAGATCCCAAGTGTATTTTCAGGTAACATAAGCCTTGTTTTTGTAGTCTGACTGAGGTGTTGCTGTGACTCAGACTATGTTTGCTTTTGCACAATAATGTAATCCTGCCTGGTTTATTGCGTGTGCTACTGTATTGTCATGGTGATAGTGATATAAATAATAAATCACGTCATGGCATGTCATGTGAGGAGAACAAGTACATCAGATATCAGAGAGGAGGATTGGTTTATTCAGCCATTCCACGGGGTGTGATATTATATGCTTGAACAGGTGTCCAGGTTCTCGGAGGGAGACAGAGAGTGCTAGATAGATAGAGGTAGAGAGCTAGAGAGAGAAGAGAGCAGAGAACAGAGATAAATAAACCATATGGACTACCATGGTTGAAACTGTTCAGTAGCTCATTAAAAACACACCTACTGTTAAGTACAGGTGTGTGGTTTAACATTCATCTCATCATTCATCAGAGGAAAACGATTTTGAGGGTTTGTGGAGAGCTAGACTACCAAGCAGTACAGAATAGCAAGTCTCCCCTGTATTTCTAGACAGCCGAATCGATGAAAAACAGGGACTGCTATGTGCCTGACAGTTTTCCCCTGCTATCTGGTTAAAGGCGCTCGGAGACGCGATAAGCCAGCTGGCTCAGCTTGCGCTCCTTGCTGTAAATATGATATGGAGCAGAGCTAAGGCACACTGTCTAGATGGTGATTGGTGATGAAACTCCTGAACATCACCGCAACACTGATGACTGCTCTTTTACCCATCAAATCATGTTGACTCAGCCCACTCCAGGATCATAAAGTTTTTCCATAATCGTACAATATGTCATTATTTTCAAAGCCAGTTGAGGTAGCCTACTGTTTATGGTACTATACATATTTTGTTTTATATCTCATTTTATATATTGTTTTGTACATTGTATAGTATTGTTTTGATTAATTTGTTGTACATTTTCTACTTTTTAGATCAAAGATTCTTATGTTAATTGTATGTACCTTCCTGCCACCGTAAATTCCTTATTTGTGTGAACTTACTTGGTGAATAAAGCTGATTCTGAATCTGATTCTGATTCCGATTCCGATATTCCATTAGCTAGCTACTTAGCTAAGGTAATTCACTTAGCCTCCACTCTCCAATGTCTAATCTCTGTCTGATGCTTACAGCCTAGCTCAGTTTGAGGGAGCTGGCAGTGTGATGGGCTGATATCAAGTGGGTTTCTATACCCTGGCTGGGTGTAATGCTGTGGCATTTGTGTGCAGGGTAGCTGTTAATGAGGCTCATGTAGGGGCTAGGTCTGCTGCTGCTGATTCCTCCTCCAGAGTTACGTAACAGAGAGTCTTACGTAACCGTGTTCAATAGATGACATTTGAAAGGTACAGGTCTCTTCACTGCCGCTCGTTCTCCATCTCTCTGCATCTCTCTCTGTCACTCTCTCTCCCTTGCTTTCACTCAATTTCACTTCTCTCTCTCTCTCTCTCTCTCTCTCTCTCTCTCTCTCTCTCTCTCTCTCTCTCTCTCTCTCTCTCTCTCTCTCTCTGCCTCTCTCCCCCCAACCCTTTCTCTCTCTCACCCTCTCTCCCTCAGCCCTCTCTCTCCCTCAGCCCTCTCTCTCTCTCTCTCTCTGTCTCTCTCTCTCTCTCTCTCTCTCTTTCTCTCTCTCTTCAATGTGGATTTTGTACAGCAGTTGAGGAGTTAGTATGTATTCAGAGATAGACATTTGGAGGAGCTGTGAAGCATAACCATCATAAGTGTGTTTCCACCTGGCCCGGCGGTTATGCAAGCATACAGGATCCTGGAGCAGGTTCAGAACACACATCCCTAGAAGGGACCATCTAGGGATCAGACCTAACTTCTCCTGCCTGTTTCATTCTACACCATTTATAAGAGGAATAGGATAAGAATGTTGTTGTTGTTGTTGTTGATGTGTATCTCCCATCCTCTGTCCTGCTGTTTCTCAGTGCTTCCTCACTCCCTCCCTTCCTGGCTCTCCACACCTGTGGAAGGCCCCACCGCTGGGTAACCTTTAGACCCCAACCTCCTCACACACTCAGACATCTATTATTCAGCCTGATTGATAGGTAACTGTCAGGATTGTTACTAAGGATGCCAGAAGAATGGGTCAATGATAGAGTATGAATTTGGGGAGTTCCCAAAGAAATAGGTTCCCAGAGAAATAGGTTCCCAGAGAAACACGTTCCCAGAGAAACAGGTTACCAGAGAAACAGGTTACCAGTGAAGCAGATGGTGAGGAGCTGGCATGAGCACTGCATTCCTGATTCAATTGATGTGAAATCCCTTATCAATTTGTTTTCCAACTAGTCCCTCTCTCTCTCTCTCTCTCTCTCTCTCTCTCTCTCTCTCTCTCTCTCTCTCTCTCTCTCTCTCTCTCTCTCTCTCTCTCTCTCTCTCTCTCTCTCTCTCTCTCTCTCTCTCTCTCTCTGTCTCACTCACAAGCACACTCACCCACAAACACCCACAAAAACATGCACGCACTGCACTCAGAACAGAGTGGTGTTGAGAAACCTGTTGGTGCCTCCCTTAATCCCAGTTGTTGGCAGAACCCTTCAGAAAGTCATCTGATGAGATGGCAAATCTTCAAATGAGAGGGAGAGGAGGATGGGGTGGGGTGAGGATAGAAAGAAAGAAGAAAGAAAGAGGAAAGACTGGAGGCTTGTTTATCTCCATATGGACCCCTCCCCTTATACCCCTCCCCCCCTCCTCTCTCTCTCTCTCTCTCTCTCTCTCTCTCTCTCTCTCTCTCTCTCTCCCTCTCTCCCTCTCTCTCTCTTTCCACACCCCTTTTCTGTCTCACCCTGCCACTCCATTCTGTCAGTTGTGTTCAGAGTTACAGCTGAAGAAGTGATAATTAAAAGAGTATAAATTTAGCAGAGAGAAACAGCTGGTGTTGACTATGTGTGAAGGTGGCCATGCGGCAGGTAGCAGTGGGTTGTCCCTCCCTCCCTCTCTCTCTCTCTCTCTCTCTCTCTCTCTCTCTCTCTCTCTCTCTCTCTCTCCCTCTCCCTCACTCTGTCTGTTTTCTTCTCTCCCCCACCCCCCTCTTCCCTCACCTCTTTTTTGTCCCTCCGGCCCCCATCCCTCACTCTCTGTACACCACCTTGTCCCCACACTCCTTTTCTCCTTTCTTTTTCTTACTATCCGTATTCCATTTCCTGCACACTGCTTGTCTGTGTGTGTGTGTTTGCTGACTGTGTATGACTTAAGTCATTCTTATTTGATGGTGGAAAGGGACTTTTCTCTTGATAACTGGAAACATTTAAATTGTAATACTTTTCATCACCAACATCTCCAGTTGCTTGTGGTTCAGCTCAATGTGTGAGCTGAGTTAGTCTCTAAGATTCAATTTGCATTCTAATGGTACTTCATCCGTTCAAGCCACAGAATCCAACTTTAGTTTTCACCTTTTGCTGCATGGTTGGAGTTGGACACAAGACCTATGAATTCATTAAGAACTGAAATGAACAGTGTTCGGAGTTGTCTTTGACAACGTCCCCACTTCCGCTCCAGTCTGATTTTCACACAGACATGCTGGCCTTATGGGTTTGCTTTCTGTTTTTGTTGATTCAGGTTCAGACATTGTGCAGTGGATGACCAAAAACCTAAACATTGAAGATCAAGGTAAGATGATTCTGTGGGTGTTTGTTCAGGTTTGTCCTCGAATGGCTGTGGTGAAGTGCAGTAGCCCAGGCTCTCGCTGTGCAGCCACAGGCACAGGGGCTCAGATTAGAAATTATCCTGTGGGACTCTCAGGCTTCTATTCCCCTCTGCCGTCTGTCCCTGGTGAGCATGCAGGGAAGAGAGGTGCTGCGTTGGAACTCTCATCACGTTTCAGCCCCAGGCTGCATGTGTGAATGTGTGTGCGTGTGTATCGGTGTGGGTGTGTCCTAGATCCCAAGTGGCCCTCTGCTGTTGATTCTGTCTTTCGTTGAATCCCGAGGGGCAAGAGAGGCACACACACACACATGCCGACACGCACATACACACATACTTACACACACACTTACACACACTTACACACTCACTCAGATGAGGAAGTAAGGGGACACAACAGTGGCGAGAGGGAGATCACATTCCATCAAACCCCAAATAAATCACCAGTAAATGTAATACAGAGCAGTGGTTAGAAGATGTCTTGTCCAGCCCATCCTGCTCTCCACTCTTCTCTTCCTCCTCCTACCCACCCTTCTTCCCTTCATTCATGTCCATCTTGGCAGCTGCCCGCTATCAAGCCTCATGGGAAATCAGCACACTGGGCCGAAGTGAGAGACATGTCGAGAGAGGAACATCTCTTCTACCCAATAACCCGCTCCCCTGCTCACAGCTCACACTGTACTGCTCTCTCCTCACAAGTCTCCCCCTTCTCTCTCCACACACCCCCATTCACCCCCTAAACTTTTTACCCCCTCTCCAGATATCCCTCCCAGCCTTTTGAGAGTGCTCCTGAACAAAGCATCTGAGCTGTTAAGCCCCTGTGCTATAGTGTGTGTGTGTGTGTGTGTGTGTGTGTGTGCTCATGGTTGGCGTAAGTGTGTGCCTTATGCAGCCCCTTCAACCGTGACCCCTCATTAGAAGAGCTTTACCATACAGAGAGAGAGAGAGAGAGAGTCTGGAGGGAGCATGCTAGCTCTGCTTTGAATTAGTGCAGGGATGAAAAACATGGAATAAGACTTCCTAGAATGCACGTCATGCACCTTTGGTATTCAGATCTCTAATTGGTGGACCAGGGAAATCTTCAGATGACCGTTTAAGGAAGTTTTTTTATGGCATTATCTTGTCAGCACCTCATAAAGTTTACCTAACAAATGGCCATAGCCATACAGAGGATATTTTGGTCGAGGATTTCCATTTCCATGTTAATGCCTTTTATAGATTCTCTGCTGAAACTGTGTCTCAAGACTCTTCGTCCACCTGCTGACCAAACCCAATTAACCTAGCCAGCAGGGGGTACAGCCATAAACACTTGATTGGCTGGCAGCGATGGAGAGACTAACAGACTATTGAATTGTCTTTCCTCTGATTGAGCTGACGTCCAAGTTAAACTCATTAAGACAGAAAAAGAGAGAAAGCGAGAGACAGACAAAGAGAGAGAGAGAGAACAAGAGAGGAGAGAGAGAGACATAGAGACATAGAGACAGAGACAGACAGACAGATTGAGCCAGAGAGATGGAGAGAGACAGCAGATCTGTGTGTGTTTATGTGAGTTGTGAGTGTGTGTGTGTGTGTGTCATTATTCAATTACTCTGAAAGCTGCCCTAGAGCGGTGGGTTGTAATGAATGGTTCTGTGATAGAGTCATCCAGGGTTGGTATTTGAGAGGTGAGCCTCGAAGTGTTTGCTGCTTATCTCATCTCTATTGTCAATCACTCAGTCATTGATTACTGAGTGTTTTTTAATCATTGTCATCATTTCCACAGTAGATCATCCTAGCAACTCACCTGCTTGGCATTTGTGCGCATTCACGCCATTGTGATTGAAGATGGTAAATAGTGTCCTGGAACATGTTGGTGTAGGTAGTCTACACTAGACTGGTGTATTCTATTGTGTACTTAAGCCTGTAATCATGAACCACGAACACACCCTAATTGTATGTCCCCAGCTGATTGGACGAAATCTGTCAGTAGGAGGCCAGGGGTTGAAGAGCTCGGATCATGTGACCTTTCCATGACAGAATGGTCAGCATGAGTAAGGAACAGGGTTCACAGACGTCATTATATACAATGGATAGACAAGTTCAAAAATAGGGTGCACAGAATGTTTCCTTACATGGTCAAGCATAGTGAGCACATGGATACAGTAGAACAGGCAAACAGGTGACAACGTTGTAACTCATATAAGTCAGTTTCTGCATATTTCCTGCTTCCTGTCTCCCAAGAGTCTGACCATAGTGTATAGCAGGTTCTACTATATGCGGACTGTGAGGGGCCTTCACATATCACCCGCTTCACCACAGTATCTGTGCAGCTCTGTGGCCTTGACCTAACCTGTGCTTTCTGTGACTGTCTGTGAGTTATCTCAGCTTGTACTAGCCTAGATGGAGGACCATGAAATGGGGTGGAACAGAACGAGAGAGAAAGAACGAGAGATAGTTTGGAGCTCTGAATTCAGCTGCGAAATTGCTCTCTGACTACTGTTCCTGTTCTGAATAGACTGTCTGACTCAAAAAGAGAATCTAAAACTCTCACTGTGTCAGTTTCCTTCTCTCTCTCTCTCTCTCTCTCTCTCTCTCTCTCTCTCGCTCTCGCTCTCGCTCTCGCTCTCTCTCTCTCTCTCTCTCTCTCTCTCTCTCTCTCTCTCTCTCTCTCTCTCTCTCTCTCTCTCTCTCTCTCTCTCTCTCTCTCTCGCTCTCTCTCTCGCTCTCGCTCTCGCTCTCGCTCTCGCTCTCTCTTTCTCTCGCTCTTTCTCTCTTGCGTTCCCATCTATTTCCCTCAGCTTGAACAAAGTACATCTCCCCAGGTTGCAAAAGTACAGAACAGTACAGACTGTTTCTACATTTTGTCTTCTCGTGGGCACACTCTTTGACAGTGTCAAAGAAGGTCTGGAACACAAACTGTATTGTGCCTGCCTGCCAGCATGGGTGCGTAAGTGTGGGTGTTCTGGGGGCCTGTGTGTAGACACCTGAATACACACACACAGGCACAGACATTCACCCCCCCTGCCGTACACCAAAGCCACTTCTCTTTTATCTGTGGACGAGATAGATCAAAGTATCCTGCTTTTAAAAATAGAGTGTGTAGGATGGGGGTTCATGCGTGGCGGCTGTACTTCTGCAGACAGACAATTCAGCTCATCCACCTCCTTACCTGACCTCCTGGGTCAACCCAGACAGGGATAGACGAGCAACTACTTTGTCGCACCTCCGAGCGACTGACAGATAGATGGACAGTCAATCCAAGCTGTCAACTCTCTCTGGGCCTCCCAGTGTCTCCTGCCCCCCTATCTCTCCATATGCATGCCTAGTCTTTCCTCTCTATCGCCTGTCTCACCCTCTTTCTCATTTTTCTCACCTTCCCCCCTCTTCCCCCCCCCCCCCTCAGAACCCCCCCTACCCCCTTCCTCCATCCACCCAGCCCACCCCAGCCTCCATCCCTCTGCCTCTTTTTTGGTGACATTTTGCCCAGTCATGCATGTCTATTAGCTGTGAACACAGGTGCTGGTCTGCTGGAGTGCCTTAGCGTGTTTGATCCAGGCTTTAAAAGGCCACTGCTCTGGTGCACACCAGTAAATGTGCTGAAATATTCATGTCGTCTTGTCTTATTCAGAGTACAGCCACACCAGCCTCGACCTGGGGCACAGAAAGAGTTGTTGTTGCTGCTATTAGTTGTGGGATGATGATGCTGTGTTTTTGATGTTGTTGATGTTGTTGTTGATGTTGTTGGGGATGCTGTTGACAGTGGAGGCACTACACCTGGGCACCCTGATGGCAGCTCACGGATACTTTTTCCCCATCTCCGACCACGTTCTCACACTGAAGGATGACGGAACATTCTACAGGTTCCAGGTATGTACCGCAGCTTCTACTCTGCCTCTTGGTACACTGGTGTCACTGCATGATCACAGTCACTTTGTTTAAATTATACAAACACATGCACCCTCCATACACATACACACACACACACACGCATACACGCATCTTTACTCCTAGATCTTGGTGCTTCCCTTAGCCTGGCCTGTATTCAACTCTCTTCAATAATAGGTATGCTAAATCATCTATTTATTCTCTCACCACATTTAAATGTCAGATGTTCCCTCTGCTCCTGAAATACACACAACCAGACACACACGCACACTACACACAGACACACACACACACACTAACCAGGACATGTCCTGCTGGGCTGGGCAGAGCTGGACTAAATATGGACTCTCTGATGCATATTTATGAGTCTTGGCTCATGCTGAGAATGGGACACCTTCATGACAGATAGGGTTATTATCATCTTAGAGGTCAGGTCAGGTGTTAAAGCTCCCTGTCCCTCCCTCTCTCTCTCTCTCTCTCTCTCTCTCTCTCTCTCTCTCTCTCTCTCTCTCTCTTTCTCTATGTATCTTTCTTTATATCTCTCTGTGTCTGTCTGTCTCTCTCTCTATGTATCTTTCTTTATATCTCTCTCTCTCTGTCTCTCTCTTCATGTATTTTTCTTTATATCTCTCTCTGTCTCTCTCTCTCTCTCTCTCTCTCTCTCTCTCTCTCTCTCTCTCTCTCTCTCTCTCTCTCTCTGTCTGTCTGTCTCTCTCTCTCTCTCTCTCTCTCCTCCTTTCTCAGACTCCATATTTCTGGCCGTCTAACTGTTGGGAACCAGAGAACACAGACTATGGTGAGTACATTACACGCACCACAACACCACAACACCACAACACCACACACACACCCATACACACACCCATGCAGGCATCACTGTCCAGTAAATCTGGGCTACGCTGCCTGAGAGTGGCCCAGATCTCCTGTCCAGATGGCTGTGGCAGATTTAATGGAGAAGAAAAAGGATGCATTTCTATGAAAAACAGAAGCTGATGAATGAAAGCTGCAGTGCTTGTGCAGGTACACAAACCAAGTACTAATAAATGCACATTAGGTATTGGAAGTGTGGTATATGACATGGTAATTATGTGTGATCAGAAATGTGAATGAGACCATCAATGCTGAAGAACGTGTGTTCTGGGGATGGTCAGAATTAATCTATTGTGGATTTATGCTATACAGATTAAGTGCATTTGTAGACATGGTCTGACGTAATCCTCAGCAGACAGTCATCCTATGACACCTGCTGGTGGTCAGATGGGGGCAGGGTGCGGCTGTGTAGGCATGTGTGAACGGCAAGCTCTGAGTCTTAGTGGCCCGGTGAACTACTGAAATACTAGGTAACACTGATAATCATACCGTATATTTAGGACTCGATAGGATATAAAATGCAGATACATAGATTTACATGATTTCATCCAGAAGAAGTTCTCAGTGTTTCTCCACCAAACAGAGCAAAGCTCCTAGTGGAGGGAGGGTAGAGGAAGTAAAGGAAGAGGGAAGAGAAAGGTAGAGTTGTAAGAAGAAAGGAGGAAATAAGCCTTGCTGCCTTTCTCCTGTGTGAGAGGTGTGATATGCATGCACACCCAGAGAAGTGACAGATCTACCTTAATCTCCTCTCTCCACCTCCCACTACTGGCTGACTGGAAAGGAGACACACAATCCCCTTTTAGTGAGAATACCTTACCGCTCTGAATGACTGCCACTAGCTTAATCCTCTATGCTACTGTGTGCTGTGTTATCCTACTCAAATGGAAACAGTATGTACAATAAATTGTTTTGAACACTATTGCTCTCAGCTTCAGTCTCTTCTCACAGTCTGTAGTTTTCTCCCCCTCCCCCAAAACTAGCTGGTTGGCTGGTTTACTCTATGGCTGGATGGCCGAGTGCATGGCTGACTGGTTTGCTGGCTGTATGACTTCTGGCTGACTGGCTGTGGCTACAGTATTTGCCCGAGTGGTTTGCTGGCTGTTTGGCTAGCAGGCAGGCTGATGTGCTGGTAAAACGGTACGGTCTCAGCAGGGTGATAGAGTAGTGCTGGAAAATGATCCTCATTAATTCCAGCAGAGCCCCTCTAACCATCTGCCTGACAGGGAAAGTCCCCCCAGGCTGCAGGGCTGGAAGAAGCTCTCTGTTGAGGACAGCTAGTCGGCTCAGATCTGCTCTCATCCGTGAACTCTGCACATATGTTGTGTTGTATGTGGATCCTGTCAAATCCAGTTGCTGTTGCGTTATATTTAGTTTCTGGTATATTCCAGCATCCTTGTGAGGTTTGCCCTTGACTGGCAACCCAGTTAATGTACGTGCTTTGGGAGACGCAGGGCTGTGTGTCTGGCTACTGGTCTGTCTAGGATCGAGCATCTCAAAAGATGTCCGCCTGTCATCCTGCTGTCACCGGATCCTGTTCACAAACAGGTCGCTGTTTGTTTCCTGCAATGATGTATTGCACCAGCCACTCCTTTGGTTTAACACCTCAGGAAAATGAGACAAAGGGACTCGAAGGAGAGCGGGAGAGATGGAGAGAGAGGGTGAGGGAGAGGGAGAGGGAGAGAGAGAGAGAGAGAGAGAGAGAGAGAGAGAGAGAGAGAGAGAGAGAGAGAGAGAGAGAGAGAGAGAGAGAGAGAGAGAGAGAGAGAGAGAGAGAGAGAGAGGGGAGAGGGGGAGGGGAGGGGGAGGGAGAGGGAGAGGGAGAGGGAGAGGGAGAGGGAGAGGGAGAGGGAGAGGGAGAGGGAGAGGGAGAGAGAGAGAGAGAGAGAAAGGGAGAAAGGGAGAGAGAGAGAGAGTAGACAGATCAATGAAGAACGTGTAGCAGTAAGTAGCAGTGCATGTCTCTGCAAGAGCTTGGTAACATCTTTCCCTCAGATGTCAAAATCACACTGCCTGTTTCCTATTCGATACCTCTCTTCTTTCTCTCAATCGGCAGTGTATAGATTAAGATGATTATTTTTCAGTTTGTACTGACTGGTTATCCCATTGCCTTGCTGGTTTCAACTATACCTCAGACTTGCCTGGCTGTTTCTCCCTTCTGTGCTGACTTTCTCTTGTGTGTGTCTTCTGGCAGCTGTTTACCTGTGCAAGAGAACCATGCAGAACAAAGCCAGGCTGGAGCTAGCTGACTATGAAGCAGTAAGCCCTCCCCTCCTCTCCGCCCCAGTCTCCCTTGATCTCACTGTGTGTGTGTGTGCATGTGCATGAGTGTGCGTGTTTTGCAAAAATGTTTCTGGGAATCAAGTTCCTCAGTGTCAGATTCTAGACAGATTGTGCTTCAAAATCTCACCTTCTCCCAAAAGCACTAATCAACCAGCTACTCTCTAGCATCCATTAACCATGCGTGATTGATTTAATAAGCTCTATGAAGAACTGAGACCTCCTATCTCTTTTCCCCTTTCTCGATCTCTCTCTTTCTCTCTGTTCTGCCTTTCAGGAGAGCTTAGCCAGACTACAGAGAGCCTTTGCCAGGAAATGGGAATTTATATTTATGCAAGCAGAAGCACAAGCAAAGTGAGTTGTACTGCACACAGTAACACAGGAAGCACACTTATGGGACTGAGGCTGATGTGGACTGTATTCAGACTGTCTTGTAAAACAGGTGGTGTTGTCCACTTCTCTGTGGTGACTCCAGGTCTCTATAAAGTCAATTTTTGGAACAATGTGTGTTTCACCTCTGTGTCACCCTATCTCTTTTCCTCTCTGCCTTTTGCTCTCTTTTTCTAGAGTCGACAAGAAAAGAGACAAGATTGAGAGGAAAATCCTGGACAGTCAGGAGAGGGCATTCTGGGATGTCCACAGACCTGTGGTCAGTGTAGACAATGCACACACACACACGTACACACGCATACGCAATGTCCTTGTCAGTGTCTCCGAGCCCTCCTCTCTCAATAGCTCATTAGCACCCAGCGTGGCTATGCAGGGCTGTGTGTTGGGGGCCTGTGGAAGCTATCTCTGCAGACTGCTACTCTACCTAAATACCACATCATGGACGTGGCTGCAAATTAGAAATGACTGATTCAATATCTCCTCACATGCAAGTCATCCTTCCAAGACTTCAATATTTATCAAATCAAGTTCTCCTCTGGGCTTAGTTAGAAAATGTTCATCCATATTGATAAAATAGATGATTTGATAAATGAGAGTAGTTTCTATATATTTCATAGAGTAGCATTGGGTTGTTATGAAAACGAAAGAACAGAATATTACTTAAAATTACAGAACAGACTGGTTGTTACATGTTACATAACAATCCTGTTATTTCCCCTATGTGAAACATTCTCTGTACCCTGTGAAACATCTCTCCACCTGATCATTGTGGTTATGCCTCAGGAACCTCTGACTTGTCTGCTTGCTTCTCATGGCAGCCCGGTGGTGTGCCTGTTTGTGTGAGTCTGTGTATCGTGTAATGCTCAAACGATACAAGTCTTAGTGTCTTTGTACTTTGTGCAGCCCACTATTGGTAGTGTGTCAGTGGTGAGGCCTTTGATTCCTAGTTGCTGGGAATAGGGGCACCTGTCATCAAAGCATGTTCTCTGTTACTACCTGAATAGCTTCACACTTGAGTGGTGCAGCCAATAGAAAATAGCAGATGAAAGAATGAAATCAGTGTCTGACCAACCACTGCTGGACTTGTTCGGGCTCATACACACACACACACTTTCAAGCGTTCACACACACACACACACACACACACCTACACACACACACACATTCAAGCACACACGCATACAAAATTTCAAGCACACACACAGACATACACACACACACACATGCACACACAAACTCACAAACCATGACATGAAAGAATGACTTATCTTTAAAGAGCTTCTCTCGGGCTGTAGATTCACTCACACTACGCAGTTTGATTCCATGATGCCAGTGCATATGTGAGTGGCTTGACTGTAGGACAGCCACAGGACATGGATCTAAGCCAGGCGGAGGAACACCCTTATAGAGTGGGATGATGAGAAGGTAAAGGAAAGTGATGAAACATGTATAGTCACAGCCTGCAATAGTATGAAGAGCATGTGATCCAGTAACCATTATAGTAAATCCTCAGTGACATTAGTTAAATAAAAAAAGGAATCAAATGCAAATGACTATAGGGTGATTAATCACAGTTTGAAATAAACTGTTAATTTGACGACTAGCCAGTGACATACAACATTGTCACATTATCTCAAGCTTAATCAGTATGGAAAAGTGTGAAGGAGAGATCTAGGTACAGTTCAGCCAACAGTCCAAGTAACACTTCAACCAGTGTTTCAAACAGTCATGAAACAATCATCATTTTACTCTCCTTTCTTTCCTGTCATATTGCTTCTCCAATGTAGCCAGCTGTTCATGCTAATTAGCAAAGGCTATTCAATAATATGCATAGTGTCAAATATCTCCAGTCCTCTCAACATAATAATTAGCACATCTCAAGCAGAAATGAAGAAAATGACGCGTAATTATGTGTGAAGTGGCATGGATCTTTATGCCCTCATTTTTCTCCCGGCTGTCCACCGAGTTCCTCATTGAAATTAAGAGCAACTTTTCAAAATAAGTTCTACTTAGTTATAGAAGAAGGTTGGTAACATTTCGTCGTTTTTAAAGATTAGCCAGGGAAGGTAAGTAAAGGTGAGTGACATTATACAGTTCCGAATTTTGGTAACATTCTGCTGTCCAATATTGGTAGTTTTCTTCCGTTCCAGCTATCCTTTAATACCTGTGTATCTTCTCTGCAAGGCTGATAGAGAGATGTGGTTTGGAATTCAGACTATTGAGCAGGGAACATCCCTGGACAGAGCATCAAAGCTGCTGCTGCTGCTGCTGGTCCTGGCTGTTCCCCTGTTGGGTATTCCTCCTCTCGTCTGTGTTAATATTTCAGTACAACAGACAAGCCCCCGAGACGCTGTGAGAAGGAGAAACTGCTAGGGGGGGCTGAGCTCTGTCCGATACAACACCCCAGGTGGCTGGTCCTTAGCACCGCACAGAGACACACTGTATCCCAGGCCCTCTTGCAGTATCGAGGCTGCATCCTCAATAGCTGTCAGGTTGGCTACTTTTGTTTCCCTTGTTAGAAAGGAAGGTAGGGAGGAAGGTCTCCTAATTTGGTCCATGCCGACACGAACCCTCGCTCACTAAGTCCATGGAATGAGATGCCCAAGCCTTCTGTTGTAATGTGTGTGTGTGTGTGTGTGTGTGTGTGTGTGTGTGTGTGTGTGTGAGTATGTGTGTCATGAAGCCAGAGAGAAAGGGGAGGTCTCAGACAGTCTCATTCATAGAGGGAGGGATGGATGAGTAGGAAGTAGGGCAGTCGTAGGGGGACACAGGACTACAGCTGTGATGAACACACACACACACACAAACTGCTGCTCAAGTCTAATTTACACTGTGTTTCTGCCTGCTCCTAATCTCATGCCTTGTTAATGACACATGGGCAGAACACAGCAGAGGAGTTCAAGCATGTAACATTAAACCCTCTGCTTTCTTCCTCTGTGCTTCCCAGCCTGGATGTGTCAACACAACAGAAGCTGATATCAAGAAGTCCTCCAGAATGAAGCAACCTCATAAAACCAGAAAGGTATGGCGAGTTCAAACACATACAAGTAGCCTGGGTGGAAAGACATCTGGCATGCTGATATCGCTTGCGTTGGTAAAGTAAAGTTCATGACACTCTCTTGACCCCCCCCCCCCCCAGTCCGTTTATGGTCTCCAGAATGACATCCGCAGCCACAGCCCCACCCACCCCCCCGCTCCTGAGGTCAAAGAGCCAACCGAGGAGGAGCTACAGGACCAGGTAGGTCAAAGTGTCAAACTGAGCTCTTGAAACAAGAGGCGTCTGAGTGCCACATTAGGAAGCCCTGCTTCATATCTGTGAATAATACCACCTCCTCTCATTCCTCCCTCCCTCCCTCCCTCTCTCCCTCTCTCCCTCTCTCCCTCTCTCCCTCTCTCCCTCTCTCCCTCCCTCCCTCCCTCCCTCCCTCCCTCCCTCCCTCCCTCCCTCCCTCCCTCCCTCCCTCCCTCCCTCCCTCCCTCCCTCCCTCCCTCCCTCCCTCCCTCCCTCCCTCCCTCCCTCCCTCCCTCCCTCCCTCCCTCCCTCCCTCCCTCCCTCCCTTCCTTCCTCTCCTTCCTCCCCTCCCTCTCTCCCTTCCTCCCTCCCTCCCTTCCTCCCCTCCTCTCCTTCCTCCCCTCTTATCCTTCCTCCTCTCCTTCCTCCCTCTACCTTTCAGATACAGTTCTGGCAGGTGCAGCTCGACAGGCATCGGTTAAAAATGTCCAAAGTTGCAGAGAGGTACCTTGGTGTATTGTTCTAAACTATTGAAATGGTAAACTGTATGTCTGCCAGTCATCTCTCTGCACTCTGCAGTGAGTGACTACTGGGACTGATTGTTGCATGTCTCTCATTTTCCTTCTTTTTCTTTTTTTTCTACCCGCCCTCTGGTTCTCTCTGTCTCTTTCTGTTCCCAGCTTGCTAAGCTACACAGAGCAGTATATGGAGTATGACCCCTTCTTCACCTCTCCAGATCCCTCAAACCCCTGGATCTCTGACGACACCACTGTCTGGGAGCTGGAGGCCAGGTTAGGAGCACTGTCTCTTGCTCTCCCTCTCTGTCTCCTGCTCCCTCTCTCTTTCCCCCCCCACCCTCTGTCTTTCTTGCTCTCCCTTTCTCTCTCTCTCTCTCTTGCTCTTCGCCCCCCCTCTCTCATCCCCCTCCTTGCCCCAGAATTCTTGTGGATTGGACCTTATCGCTGTGTTTCTCCGGGCATCTGGCCCTCTGCAGTCTGTCTCCACCTGCTAGGCTGTCCCAGCTGTTGTGCAGCCATGCTACATCATCATCAGCTTCATCCCGGCCCGCAGCCTCCAGCAGCACTGGAGCAGCAGCTGTCCCTGCGGCACCCAACCCCACATACATCACTCGGGGCCCCTCGCAGTGCCACTCTCTGTCATTTAGCTTTCACCTTGGCCCTCAGCACACCTCAGGATCAGTGTCTGCCCCCCCACACAGCTGTTCTCTACTCACTATGCATCAACGTCAACGCAGTCCTCTAACAGGCCTGCTGTCTCACTAACCATCATCTCAGCTGTGATGATAGTGCAGCAGTAGTGTAGTGACTTGCTATAGCCAGTCTACCGCTGCCCCCCTCCCATATCCCTCCATCCTTCTATCCTTCAACTGGCTAAACGTGTTTGCTTGTTTGCTGTGTCAACAGCAGAGATGACTTTATATGTCCAGATTACAGTGGATCTGTCATCCCTTATGATGCCAGGTTTCCAGGAAACCCTGCAGTGTGGACAGATAGGGAAGATAAACACAACCTGGCAACCCTGACTGTCTTCTTACAGTGATAATATAAAGTGGTAGCTGCCTGCTGGTAATACCAGTTTAGAACAAACAGTCAGAAGCGTGTGTCCTGTCTAAGAGTTTAGCTGTCCAGCAACAGGTCTTGACCCTGAGGCTGGGCTTGGGGATCTATGGAAGCGGGTTACCCTTTATTAAGATGAAATATCAGACTGCTCGGCTTTAAAATGCTATGTGTGTGTGTGTGTGTGTGTGTGTGTGTGTGTGTGTGTGTGTGTGTGTGTGTGTGTGCAGTAAGGAACCAGGGCAGCAACGAGTGAAGCGATGGGGCTTTGGTATCAACGAGGTTCTAAAGGATCCGGTGGGGAGAGAGCAGTTCCTCAAGTTCCTGGAGTCGGAGTTTAGCTCAGAGAACCTTAGGTGGGTGCTGAAACTAAGATGTTCTACTCACATACTGGTTAAACTGGAATATATCCTTATTTCTGGAGATTAAACAGGTAGGGCAAGAATCTCATCAGAAACATTTTATTTCTTGGTCCTGAAGTAGACTTCATAAAGATCTGAAAGCCAGAAACTTGATACTGAGTTGATTTTGTGGAAACATTATAAACTGTTCACATGCCAACATTTAGGATTTATGCTTGTGGTTAATATGCTCTACACACAAGCAGTCTCCTTATACGTCCATGTGGAGGGCTGTATTGATTTCTGCACCCAGATTGAAAATTACGCAAACAACTGCCTAGGGAGACTGTGCAGATCAACGTTAAGTGTAACAATCAGATCGATAGGGAGAACAAATGGAGAAATTAACAATTACTAGAGAATAATCGACTAATATGAGCTGGAACATAAACAAGGGCTTTAATTCTCCATGGTTACAATTTGATTAATTCTGTGGCGCCACCTGGTGGTCTTGACAGGTCGCATATAACTTCTGCACTGAGACTGTAAGATGATTAACAGTACATATTGTTGCATTTTATACAGTTTTTCTCTATACGTGTTCTGTGCAGGTTTTGGTTGGCTGTTCAGGAGCTGAAGAAGCGCCCAATCAGAGAAGTACCTTCTAGGGTCCAGGAGATCTGGCAGGAGTTTCTGGCCCCTGGAGCCCCCAGTGCCATTAACGTCGACTCCAAGAGCTATGCCAAAACCACACAGAACGTCAAAGACCCGGGCCGATATGCATTTGAGGACGCGCAGGTCTGTAGATGAAAGTCCTAGCTCTCATGTTCAGTTTGGACAGTGTTATTTAATCACCTATATCCAAACCTGGTAGGAAGTTGTCATCCTGTGTGTGTGTGTGTGTGTGTGTGTGTGCAGGAGCACATCTACAAGCTGATGAAGAGTGACTCGTACAGCCGCTTCATCCGCTCCAGCTCCTACCAGGAGCTGCTGCAGGCCAAGAAGAAGGTAAAGAAGAAGATGGAGACTGATGTCTGAAAAGCCAGCAAGCTGGGATACTTACACACACACACCAGGGCTGTAACACACACACATAGCTGGCACAAACACGCAATGGACTGAAGCACACACACACACACACGGCTGGGACACACACACAGAGAACTGTGCCTCGTTTATCCTTATCTAGGCATGATGGCGCTCCCTAGGGGCCCATGTGAGGTCTGCCCTGGAAGATTAGCCTGCTTACAAAGTCCCTGCTGGTTTCAGTGGATGGTTAATGAAGAGAGCTCAGCAACACAATGGTCATGTCAAGAGCATCCTGGCAAAAGAGAGAAACAAATGTTTGCAGCTAGAAGTTCAGGATTGAGTTCTTTTATTTGAGTTTTCATCTGTTCCTTCCTTCTTTCTCATTGCTCATGTATCTTCTGGGAGGATTCAGTTGTTTTCTTCACCCACCTTGTAGATCTGTGTGATCTGTCCATCCCTTCCCTCCATCCTGCTGCTTGTGTTCCCTTCTCTTTGTTTTCCTTTTCTTTCTTTGCTTTGCTTGTGTTTGTTTTAAGTCGGAAAGTACTGAGGATCGCAGAACCTCATTTGAGAGATTTGGCTCGTGACATGGTGAGTTGCAGCAGAAACTATAGATGTGTGTCTGATCATAGCTTGCAGAGGACCGGAGTCCAACTCAGTCGGTCCTGCAACCTTATCAGTCCTTTCCCTCCAGGACTACTACTGTAGAACATACACACCCTCGTCACGAATACCCCCGTTTTGTATACGGAAATTGTAATGAACTATACTACCTCCAGTCTCTCTAGTTTTGAGCTTTTATTCTGGTCCACTGTTTTTGTTATGTTTTCTTAATGTATTTCTTCAGAGCTCAAGCAATCATGTGTGTTGTGTTGAAATGATACAGAAAGCTGCTCCTTGTTCAGAGCTGGGTTCAACAGTGTTGGGGTGCATTCAAAGCATATTTTCATTTTTCTCCACAGAAAAGTAAGAACTTGTTCTGAGGAATCACAAGTCCAGGTAAGGACTACCGTACAACTTCACATACACATTCTAACCTTCTGTCACTCTGCTGCTCAATGTGTGACTTCTGTCATCAGAATGCAGGACAGGCAGGGCCTTCATCTGGTTTACAGATGACTAACTTTAGGCTGATGTGTTCTATAAACTGTACAGTATGTGAAAAATAGCTACCTGTTCTTTCCTTCCTATCTGTCAGGTGAAGGGATTCCGGTGAGGCTAACAGGCGTAGTGGGACTATGCTAGGATCCTGTGTTGTTCTGGGAGAGGACAGGGGAGGAGGAGGGTGGACCACATCTTCATTTGTACATTTCTGTTGGCCGCTGTTGGCCGTGGCCTGATAAACCACTGATGGTAGATCTGATGTTTTATGTCCGAATCAACTGAGGATTTCACCTCACATCACCATCTGTTGGGACCCCCGTAGTGTGTTTGTGTCTGTGTGTGTGTGTGTGTGCATGTGTGTGTGTGTGTGTGTCTGTGTGTGTGTGTGTGTGTGCAAAGGCATTTTGGACTTTGGGCCTTTTCGGGACTCAGAAAATGCCTTCAAGGATAGCCATTTTGTCTGATCACCTGTTGTTAGGTTATACATATCAACTGAATTTGTCTGTGTGCATGTGTGCCCATGTGTGTGTATATGTGTCTGTGTGTCTGTCAAATGCTAGGTGGGGAAAGTGTGTTGAACATGTAAAATACATGCTGTAAAAATGTACCAATCTACAAAACAGGAATCTTCTGCCTAGAAGCACACGCTCACTGTCACCATAGACGGCGTTAAGTATGGAGCACTAGAGAATGCACATCAACTGTTATATCACCTTCACACCTGGGTCCAATACTCACCACAGACACCTGAAACATTCTAGAGGTGCTTGATTTAACGTCACCATGCAAGACAGGCTAAACCAAGAGCACCTTATGTAGTATGTATTAGTTGAGTTAGTTCTGAGTAGACCCAGGTCTGTCACCTTTGATTTGCCTTTTTATTGCACTATGGAAGTTAGCACAGATGTCACCATGTCACTCTGGTAAAGCTACATTTAGAGAGGAGAGATATATTGTCTTACAGAGTCTTAGTGTCTTTATTACATTATCATTCATTTATTTTTCTACCATGTTATATTGAAGAGTGTGATGACGCTGTATTAAAGAGACCTGATAGTAGGAATGTGATACTCTTTATTTGATAAAGGTTCATCTTTAAAAAAAATGTATTCACTTAGCAGGTGCTTTTATCCAAAGCAATATCAGTTGTACACAGGGGAATTTTATGTACAACATCTTGATCTGCAGTCAGATGCTCTGAGATACCCAGCCGCTACAGCTAACTCTGTGTGAATGTCCCTCCTGCATAGAGCAGGCTCAGACCCACATGCAACTGAAGAACGACCCGACCCTAACACACCTAACAAACACAGTAGAATTGAACAGCAAAAGCGCTCAGATTCACCAAATGGTAGATCCAACTCCACCATTCAAATTGGAAACGCTAGAGACTCTTCTATCCATTTTGTTCTGTCATCCCTAATTTGGCCCTCTGGAAGTGTGCCAGAGATCCAAACAATGCTGTTGTCGTCTGTGTCAAGTGGATGTTTCTGCAGAAGGCGTCTGGTCTTGGTTGTGCAATTCAATAAAAGGAGCAAGGGGTGGGTTGTGGTGGGGTGGGGGGTAGGGCTCTGTAAATAAAAACATTCCAAATGTAATAAGAAGAGATTTTGGATGAAGAATGAAATGTGTTGAGAAACTTTGAGCTTGGAAGGACAGCAACACTGCTTTTCACATCTTGGCCACTAGATGGGGCAATATTAATGATGTAACAATAATGTTACAAAGTGTATGAAAATCGAAAAAATAAATCAGTCGTGTATTTCCTAGCAAATATCCCACAGTAGACTATTTTAATTGTTCACACTGGCATGTCGGAGAAGGTCCTGTACCTGCCTGAGGCTCTCAGTTAGACAAGGAGTCAGCCACTTCAGGATCTGATGGTGTCACAGTGACACCAGCCCACAAAGCCACACTAAAAGCCTTACCATGCTCAGACTCAGAGAGGAAACTCAGCATTTAATAGGCTCAATGAAAGTATTTTAAGGGGGGGTTAAGCCACACGTCATGTGTGAAATTACAATAATGGCCTGCAGTACAGCTCACTCCACCTTCTCTTGGGTAGCACTCTCATCTTTCTCTCCGTCTTCCAGAATGTTCCCTCCATTCCACAGTTCCATGGTTTTACTTCCTCTCATAATTCCATCTCCCCTACTTTCTTTCCAAGCCTTTGTTCCGACTTTACCCTCCATCTCTCCTCTGCCTCTTTCCCCTGCCTCTCTCTCCCCTGCCTCTCTCTCCCTGCCTCTCTCCCTGCCTCTCTCTCCTCTCTTCTCTGCTGGGTATGAAGCTGGAGGCTGACCACATCAGAAGCCACAGAGAAAGTTGCTGTGTGTCTGGGGGCTTGTGTGTGTGTGTGCCTGTGTGTGTGGAGGGATTGAGTACCAATTCTACAGGGAGAGTGAAGGAGGGAAGAAAGTCATAGGGGAGGGGGAGCAGAATAGAAGAGGGAGGGGGGGGGGTGGGAGTATGTGTCCAAGAGAGAGAGAGAGCTAGCGAGCGAGACTTGGCCTGATTTGTTTGGTGATGGGAGCCAATGGAGAGGCTGGAGGGTGATAACATCCACATGCGGGTGCAGGGAAGCCGCCAGAAGCCAGACTTCAAACACAGAGACAGGACGCACTGACAAGCACACAGGCACACAGGGAGAGAAACACACAGACACTGACACAGAGATATAGAAAGAGAAGTACATTACGAAACAGACAGAAACGGATGCAGTTAAAGGCTCACACGAAGAAGAGAGAAAGACATCCATCCATCCTCCAAAGTGCCAGGCCACGCTGACCTGCGGACCCATCTTTGGGTTCTTATTCATGGGCATCAGAACAGCCTCCGTACCTGAGCCCAAAACCAGCACCATTACCTTCAGCAGGACCTTCCCAGCCCGGCTCTGAATGTGACCCGCGCTGGAATACTCTGACACCCACACGGAAAAGAGAGAGAGAGAGCAGAGACGAACAAGAGAGAGAGAGAGACTGACAGAAAGGCTGGGAGCATCTTAATACCCTTTGGGATAAAAGGTAATTGCTACTTTCAACACTGAGAATACACTTATTTCCACACACTGTCACTGTTTAAATGCTCATATTTGGGCACCTGTTTAAGGGTGCTTGATCTGTTTGAGTGAACCTGGAAACTGTGTAACAAATAATAATGAATAACATTTACCTCTATAATTTCTCTTAAGATTTATCTCCAAAACATTTCTAAACAGTAAGGTTTTAAGGTTGATTCCAGAAGCTCTAGATGAGTGGAACCCCAATTAAACGTTGGCAAAAAGTAAGCTGTACACTATATACATTTGGAACAAATTACTGGGTGATTCCAAGTAATTGTTAGTGCTTTGACAGCTATATCAGATATTATCACCTCTAATTTTAGGCTCCATTGCTAATCTAGTTGAGTTATATTTTTGGCTTTAATTAAATTACTTGATATGTTTGTGGATATTAAAACTTGTGCCTGAATGAGTTCACTCAAGTCATCCTGATGATCTTATCAGTAGAGGAACATTGAAGGTCATCCTTAATAGACTAGGATGCGTGCTATTCAGTTACCTTTTTATGTATGATAATTTAATAACAAAATAATGTTATTAATTCATGATTTTATCTTGCCATAGTGATTGTTTGACTTGAGATGTGATGATTTAATATGATACATACTCTATATAAATCCAAACATAAATCCATGTAAAAGTATAATAGAACATACTTAGTACATACTACCTAGTAGACCTGTAAGGCTTTCTTCTGGCTTTCTGTCTGTCTGTCTGTCTGTCTCTCTCTCTCTCTCTCTCTCTCTCTCTCTCTCTCTCTCTCTCTCATGTGAAGTAATGAGAGTGTGTTTGTTTTGACCGAATGTGTGTATGTTTGTGTGTGTGTGTTAATTATCCGATTATTGATTTATACCAGAGTTGGTGACTGCTCCACCTTGCACAGTTAGCTTGTTTGGTAAAGAGGCTTTACAGGGATAACAATATCAAGTTTATAACTCTTATTATTTTGATAAAATGGGAACATTATTTTTCTGTGACGACGACGGATGTGACCTTACCATCATTGCCAAACAGTTTAACTTACAGTCACAAGGTTCCCGTGCAAAAGCAAGCTTTTTGCTTTTAAGTCTCAGTAATTCAAATACTAAATTTGAGAAAACTATACATGTTTGTAACTGTGTATGTAAATAAGTATCAGAGGTTAGAATTGTAGTGGAAGACAGTGGAGCGTTTGTTGGGTTAGTTATGTTTTCTTAAGGTAGTGATTAAAGGCCTATTGAGAGTGGCATAACAATTGAAGTTCAGGGGCATTGCCAAGACTTAAGAGAACCTCGTAAAGTAGATCGGAGTCCAATGCAATGTGTGAGGTGAACTTGATTTTAGCCTGTCAGGCAAAAAGAAACAAACAAAACAGTCAAAAAAAGGCCACCTTTCCTTGTCATTTTGGCTAAATCAAACATATGCTCATAAACTCAAGTATCTCAAATATTTGTGCTTGTTTGAGCCAGGCCTGAGATAATGTTTTCAAACTCCAAAGCGAGCAGGATTGGACAGGGTAGCTGGAGTTGTCAAGATCTCATGCTGTAACTGTAGGTGTTTCATTACATTTCTTGGCAGTTTTTGCAGAAAAAAGCATCCAATTACGGTCTTGTAAAAACACAAAAAAGCAACAACAGAAGTTAATTCCACTGCACCAAACAATAAAAGCTTCTTTTTTTTGCCCATGTCTGATCTCAGTCCAGACGTGCAGATCTTGTCCACCCGCCTTGAGTGTGCCCTAGTCCTGCAAGTCAAATCCAGACAGCGACACCAAAGCCCCCTCAGGCCCCTCCTCGTGACACTTTGGTCTGAGTCACGGATGCTCGTCACCACGGGTGCGTGGTTCCAAACCACCACTACTCCTGTCAGCAGAGAAACTTAGTGCCCAGTGTTATCTTGGAGCTTCTGAGAGATTTGTCGTAGGATTAAAGATCTGAGGGGCTGATATCTTTATGTCCTCCATCTTGGCTTTGTCTACTGTGTAATAGTCTAGACCTGTCTGGAGCAGACAGACAAGGGGTCCAAAGTATCAAGGTATCAAGACATGTCAAAAGGTAGCAAAGGAAAGGCAGGAATTGGTGTTAAACCGGATTATTGAGTAACAATTCAATAAGATATAAAAGCTACAGAAATCGCAGAGATCTAGAAAAATCTTTGAGAAAAACACAGGATATGAGATACAGCTGTGGAATAAAATTTGCATCAGCAGTTTCATCTGTTAATTTAACAAGTTGCTTGAGCATACATTTATGTTTACTTTGATTCTGAAACAGATTCTATATCCCTGCAAAATATTTCTATACAGTATACACACACACATACACACACACACCCATACGCACACACACACTGCTCCTCCTTTGTACTGTAACTGTAGCTGTGGGGGCATGCCAGGAACTCCTACAAGGTAGTGATTGATCAGTGTTTTGTAACCTTGTCAATCCCAAAGGTTTTACATGTGGCTTTGTGCGTATGATCCCTTGCGCTGTTTGATTGTGTGAGTTCCCCTGCTGGACTGGGTGTCTACGGAGGGCTTTCGTGGCAGACAGAGGCCTAACTCCCCCAGATCCATGGCTGATCCCCCTGGCTGAGAGCCCGGGCCCAGGCCCAGGCAGGGAGAGATGGGCTTGAGGAGAAGAGAGGCTCCATGGGGCTAGAGGAGCATGGGGTGCAGAGCAGAGATGGCAAAATACACACATCTTTCATTCAAGTAGAAGTAGAAGTACAGATATTCATGTTTATAAACCTCTTCTAAAAGTTGAAGTATTGACTTAAGTGTTTCACTCAAGTTAAAGTAAAGCAGTATGGGCTGTGACATTTACGCTACTTAAGTAAAAAAAAGTAGGCGTTACTACTACCTGTTTTAGTGTCATGCTGGTAACTTAACCTCACATCAAATTAATACTTTCATACAAAATGACAATATAGAAATGCAGCACATTGGTCAGGAATCCTTTGTGACACTGACAATTTTGAACATCTCCCTCATATACTGTCAAGTAAAAAGGTGTCATAAAAATAAATAGTGAAGTAAAGTACTGATACCAGAAAAATCTACGTAAGTACAGTAACAAAGTATGTGTACTTCTTTACTTCCCATCTCTGGTGCAGAGGTCTGTGGGACAGAGAAGAGGGGGAAGAAGACAGCAGGGAACACAAAGGTTAGCAAAGAAGAGGAGGAACGGAGGAGGTGGTTAAAGACAGGGGGGAAGAGAGACAGACGGGGTGGCAGAGGGAAGCAAAGAGAGAAGCGTGAGGACAAGAGAAGGAGAGTGGAGAGGATGCGGCTCCGGAAGAAAGCAGGAGGCATGTTTGTGTCAGGGCTATAATCTACCTCCTCCATCTCCAGCTCAGTTCTATCTGACCAGGCGCCTCTCTGCCTGCCAGCCTGGGAAACAGAACTAGGATTTACCTCCTTGGACCCCGGGACACCATCCATCTACCCCCCCTGCATGCTCTCCTGCATTTTATCCCCAAGGCTGGTTCACTAAGATCAGTGGGTTCTCAGCTTGGATGTAAAAGCTCTGGACCGAGTTTTCCTACAGCCTCTGTAAATCCACAACCCCCTCAGTACATTGAAACAAAGATTGTTCTTGGCACGCTTAAGTTAGGTTGTTTGTACAGTGATTCTGTACTGACAGACAACCTAACCTTCCAACCAGGAGACAGTGAGCTAGGGGGTCGTTAGGGAGAGGAACGAGGTAGGGGAGGCAGGGGAGGAACAGAAAAGGTAGGGGAATTACAGAGAGGGAGAGGCAGTGAGAGGCAGGTGAGGCAGGGGAAAGTAGGAAGAGGCCGGGGAAGGCAGCAGAGGTTGGGAGAGGCAAGAGGAGGCAGGGGGGGGGGGGGGGGGGGCACGGGAATGCAGGGGAGCCAAAGAGAGTGGCTGAGATGGCTGAGTAATAATGTATCAGAGTGGTAGAGTGATTGAGGGGCATGAAGCCAAACCAGGGAGGTCCTGACACAAGGTGGGTGGCAGGGTGCTAGGGTGGCAGTGTTTGCCTTTCCATGCTGCTGGTTTACCCAGGGAGATAAGCCTGAAAGGTCAGGCCCCAGTGGAGGGACCTTGGGCCAGGCTGGCTGGGAAATTAGATTCCCCCCGGTGGGTTTGGGCTGCGCTGCTCCTGCAAGGTCTCCTCGTTATCCGACCAGTGAAATCACACAGTAATCTCTCATTCTGATAGGCCATGTAGAAGTAAACGCAATGGTGCCAACCACTGCCCACGAACATACTCATATCCCAATGATAATAGCTCTGCTCTGCTAATCTTGCTATTCTTCACAAGCTAGAGAAGTGATTTTGCATATGTGTGTGTGTGTGTGTGTGTGTGCCTCCCTCAGCTGGAGGTAGTTATGGCAATGAAGGGGAAACAGGGGTGGTAGGTGTGTGTGACTGTAGACATTGTGGGCCTGCTAGTCCATGTCTAAATAGCCCTGGGCTGTTTCTCTCTCTGTAGCCACATTTAGCATGTTCCCCTAAACGCCCCGAAACGCTGTTTTCATAGCTAATAGGCTGGCAATGGAGGCGCCATAGAGAGAAAGAGAGGGAAAGTTTCAGAAAAGTAGGGCTAGAATTGTAATTCTGCTAGGGGCCTCAAATATGTGTGTGTGTGTGTGTGTGTATGTGTGTGTGTGTGTGTGTGTGGGGGGGGGGTGGTCACACTAAGGGTCAGGGTTCAGCCATCATCACAGCGGTCCAATCAGGGCAGAGGTGAAGAGGGGCACAGTTCCACTGATCTGGAGGTCGTGCCCCTGCTGCTGGTCTCTGTCTCTCTGCCAGAGTCTTTCTCATCACTTGCTCTAGGACTTCATTAGTTTCAATACTAGATTTTTCAGACTAAAAGTAAACTTAGAAGGTTGCTTTACAGAGAACGATGTTGAGTTGCATATTTCTCTTTCCCTCAATGACCCATCACGCAAATAGCTTTTCTACCCCCACCCCTCCACTCTTCCTCCTCCTTCACTTTCTGACAGAAGCTAAACACTCTCCGGTTAGACCGGGTTACACTCAGCCTTTTCCACCCATTGTGGCTCCATCCACAATCATTATTCAGAAACTCAAAATGAGTTTTAGAGTGAGATTTATGAGTTGGAGTGGGACCACAGGCTAGGAAGCTTCTGCCAGGCAACAACACCACCTCTGGATCTCATAAATCATGTTCCGAGCAAACCAAGAGGTTCTGATGAACCCTGCTGACTTCATATTCACATCCACAGACAACTGTCCTAACAGAAAATCTATGATGGCGTTTGGGACAAAAGTGTTCCATGTTAGATTTATAGGATATCAGAACTAATTTACAATGGAAACAACTACCTGTAACTAACTAAGTGTTTTTAAGGGTACAATTATAAACTATAAATAAAAAGAAAAACATTCAATGTAATAAGTTAGAGGAACATTGACCACGAACATGCCAACTGGACGAAACGGCTTAAAAAGGTCTGTCAGTAATGGGTTCCATCATTGGAGAATTGGAGATTGTCAAAGCTACTGGCAAATTCATGTCCATCTCAACATCTGCCAAACACGTTCTAAAGACATCTGTTTGACTGACTGACAGGTAGACAGACCGAATTCCCTGTGAAGCATTATTACCTAAAGATTAATTCATCCTGGAGAGAGTAACAAAGGGACAAATGAGGCTTAAACTGCCTCTTCCTGTCCTAAAGGGAACGATGTGAAAGTGGAGGGAAAGTTTGGAGGGTTATGGTTAACCCTTTGAATGCAAACTATTCAGCCAATCAGGGAGGGAAAGGGAGGGGAGAGCGAAAGAAAGAACAACATAAATGGAGAGAAAAAAAAGGATATATCAAATGAGTTACAAAAAAAATACAAATAAAAATAGGCTCTGTGTCGTCAACAGTTTTCGAACAGTCTATATACAAGCTGAGACACCCACAATCCACAGCTTCTACAATGATTTGCAGAGGATATTCATACGGTTTGGCTGAATGTGTTTATATGGCTGTCAGGCAGACAAAACAGAGCCAGCATCGGTCATTCAGGGAGGCCCATCCAGCTTCCACCATCCTTGCACAATCAGCCTTTGATTATTAATAATGTTTACATGGACCCGTTTTCTATCTGACAAAAAAGCAAATAGATGTAATGGCTCAATTAAGGCAATTTAGTCTTTCGAGCCGACAAATTAATTTCCCGTTTCCCTGATGAAAAAATAAACAGAGACTCGGAGGCTTCAGAAGAGAGAGACAGTTGAGGTTCGGCCACCACTCTAGGTCCTAGCCCTTCAGATCACAGCGGACATACATCAGGGTGATTAGCTGTGCTTCCAGACAGGGCGGATTTAAACACAGGCGGAGAGAGGAGAGAACTCCAGTCCCCAGGGCTGAAACAAGGCAGGCTTTTGTATGTCCTGATGACGGGGAAGGAGGAGAGGCGCAGTTAAGCAGACATATTACACCAAGTGTCCATTTCCTCCACAAGATAAACTAGTTCTAATGATGATGAGAGTGGATGGTGGAGAGTAAGATCATAATGATTATCGCTTTTTAAAAACCTTGATAGGCCATCTGTGAAGTGTGACTGATGAAACACCACTAAAAATGTGTAATTATTTAAAAGTGAATTCTACGTTTTTACATCATTCGGTTACGTTACTGTAGTTTCCCTGTAGCATGAACACTGCAGTCAGGCTGACTGAGAACTTGGCAGGAATCAGTGTAATACTAAGCTAAGACACAGCTAAAGATCCTACACTAATAACTAGCTAAGGTCTCCTAGGCCAAGCAGGAGCATTAGATAATGTACATTCTCTCCTTGTTCTTGAAGGGAGATTATAATCTTATATTCCCCAGATTAGAGCTAAATTAGAGATTAGTGACAGCTAGTCCTGTAGGAAGATTAGACCCTTGGACTGCCCTGTGGTCTCACAACACCACGTTTACGTTAGAGCTGAGACCTGTTGAGGATCAGACAGTACACAGGGGGGGGGGGGCTGGGCGCTGGTGACAATGGAAACTGTATTGATAAATTCTGTTTGTCAAAAGACGCAGACAACATTCCATTCTCTACTACTACAGTGTATATCAATTCACAGTGTCAATGTGTAGAACAGTGTGTATTACATAGCAGTGTCATTTGTAGTTAAGCTTTATACCCATTTACCTCAGCTCTAATGTTGTTCTTCTTTGTCTTTTCTTTTTCAAAAGATGTATTGGAAGGTGGTGCTGTCAGTAATGCTGGCTGGTGTTCTATTCGCTGTGGGGGAATCCAGGAAGAACCGCCCCCAGGGATCCATCCCTTCCCCTTTTAAGGGGAACAGCAACACCTCTGACCGCCGCACACGCAAACAGGAAGTGTTGGCCTCCAGCCAGGAAGCACTGGTCGTCACGGAGAGGAAATACCTGAAGAGTGACTGGTGCAAGACGCAGCCCCTCCGGCAGACGGTCAGCGAAGAAGGCTGCGTAAGTCGCACCGTCATCAACCGCTTCTGCTACGGACAGTGCAACTCCTTCTACATCCCCCGGCACGTCAAGAAGGAGGCCGAGTCCTTCCAGTCCTGCGCCTTCTGCCGGCCACACAAGTTCACCACGCTCACCGTGGAGCTGGACTGCCCCGACCTCCAGCCGCCCTTCCGCCACCGTAAGATCCAGCGGGTGAAGCAGTGCCGCTGCATATCCGTCAGCGTGGGGGACGTCGGCAAGCAGTGACCAGGTCTGAGGCCGAGGGCAAGCTGGAGTATGGACCGCCACGGTGGGAGTGTGGACTGCAAACGCGGGGCCCCTGCTGTGTATAGGCTACCTTTATATACCCTCGACCAGCCTACACTGCCACGCTCGGGTTTCTGGGTCTACGAACACTCTTTCTCCCCAAGAGCTCTTCTGAGGAGCCCCGAGTCCTCTCACAAAGACACTTGTCCATACACCCTGCGTGTATGAGGGTGAAAACACCAAGTTTGATGTTTATGACTTTCTTTATAATTACACATACTAAGTGCCAAAAATCCTCAGAACAGGACCGTTTTAAAGACAAGGAACATCAGACCTCTCCCAACAAAAAGAGACATTGAAGAGGCCAAGATTCGCATCAACTTCTCAGACAGACTATGAAAGACATTCCACAGCAGATTGAAGGCTGTATGATTGACCCCTGAATATGAACTCCTGTAGTTCACCTGGTTCTGGGTATCTGAGTATTTCGTGTGAGCATCACAGACTCAGAGTATGATCCGCTATCCACCCCTCCATGCCCCTCTGAACTGTGACTGGAGTGTGTGTGTGTGTGCGTGTTTGTGTGTGCGTTGGGGGGGGGTTAGGGGGGTTAGGGGGGGGAAGCCTTTCATACGTAGGCCTAGGTGGGATCTTTCTACAGAGGTCTTGAGCGTTAGAGATCCAGAAAGGAGAGACTGGGTCAGTACGCCACTCAGAGCCCCGTCTGAAGAAGGAGGAGCTGCTGACTGAGTGAAGTCTTGCCACACCACAGTGGACCTTTCAAAACTGTGTTGAATACCTTACTGCGGATCCAAATAGCACTATATTGCTCTGTATAAATAAATAAACATTATTATTACTAGACAGCACATTATAGAGATTATATCAAATGGTACAATAAAATAATTTATATATCTAGAAATATGAATAAATTATACACTAAATCTAGTAATTGTGTTCATTTTTTGTGTTTGAGTAACTGGTAGTACTCAAAGGTGAGTAAAGTTTGACAGATTTATTTTGCCACTCCACTGTTCAGAAACTGCAATCTATTAAAATGAGATCAGAAAAACATGAAACCAAATAAAATGCTGAATTTATTCATCCTTTTATTTTACATAAATTACACTGCTCCCGAACCAAAACAAAAGATCTGGTTGATACAAACACTTATTGCACATGGAGGATTCAGACCTCAAACAAATCCAGGATTGTTAAGTGATTGACATGCTGGGCACAGAACACAACATTAACAAAAGAATGTTACACAATTGAATACTACTTTACATTGATAAAATCATCGAATAGCATTTTTAAATATATATTTTGCAACCAAGTCAAGTGTTGTAATTTAAATGCAAAATTAAACATTCCTCTGAATACTTTCTTACAATGTTAGTGTCCAAAGAAATGTAATAACCTGCCACCTACCCCACTCTCACAAACAAACTTAAGATTCAAAATTAGCATCTCATCTTAAATAAGTGAGTCAGTTATACATTTACAGAGGTTAAGCATTTTCTTTCTCGTACTTTGGATGACACAGATGTACGATGCCAAAAATTCCGTACTTTAGAGCAGATGTGCCGGTACAGCTACGGAAAGCTCCAGAAAGCAGTTGACTGCAGCAATTTAGCTGAGCTCAGAGATGGTATGTCCACATTCAGCGGTTTTGTTGACTCAAAACCAACTCAGACGAGCTGGATCCTTATTTACTTGGACACAGACTTTTTTATTTTTAGTTCATTTTTTTAAAACACCTTTGTTTTAAAAATTGTAATCAAGTAGGATTTGAACAACATTGAGATTGAACTGATGTAACTTAAATTGTGGTTTGAATGCAAGATTATTAAAAAAATAATACTGTTGAAGGACTTATTGTCATACGCTCCTCTGTTGCTGGTCACTATGCTGTGTCTTATACATCCATATATCCGATAACAGGTTCCTGTTGTCTTGACATTATTTGGACAAATCACAGGACTCCTTGTTGGGTGTGGGTATGGAGAATGAGCATGTTAAGATGATGGAGCAGTACCTCAGAAGCAGACAGGGATTGTTGGTCTTGTACAGTTCACCTGCTGGTCCATGCAGTCCAATTGAGCTTAGTTTTTTCCTCATCCTCCTGTCTTCACTGTGCTCCACCAGCCAATCCATCAGATCTTCATACCCAGCTTGGCTTTCTGGAGAAACATAACATAAGTTTAGGCTACAAACTGTTTCCCTGCCGCTAGAGGAAGATGAGACGAGGGAGAGACAGAGGAACACAGAACCGAGTCACTCATTGAGAGATGCGTGAGGTGATGTGTGGTGATGTGTACGAGGGAAGAGAAGAAAGAAATGCTGAGGTGAACGTACGATTCCTGAGGCGTGCTTGGGTTTGACACTGTAGGTGGCCTTCTCCTTGGCCTGTCTGAAACACTCCTCTGCTGCCTTCAACCTGAAACACAGAGGACAGACACACACCCCAAATGAGAGGCTACAGTTTGAGTTTTTTCAGGAGCTTCTCTCATCTCTCTCTTCTTCAATGTCACCACACTGGCCATGAGGCCAGGTTCAGAACATACTGTGGACACACACACACACACACACACACACACACACACACACACAACAGATGGGGCCTATGCAGAACCATATCCGTCTTTGCAGGCCCAAACACAGGGTTGTCTAAATCACATTTTTGTCCCAACATCGTGTGAAGCCCCTCCCCCTGACACACAGACACCCACACTAGCGCTGATGTGATCGGTGCTGCCCTGTGTCCTGGTCAATCTTGTGGTGGGTCCACTGACCCCTGCCAGGTACGGCACCAACCCTGGTACCGGGGGCTTACCGGCCAGCTGCTTACTGGGCTGTTTCCACAAGAGCCACGCCACACACTCCGAAAAACAACTCTAATCCTCCCCTGGTGTAACACACTGGCCCTCGTACCAGCTCTCTCAGGGCCAGCATCCACAACAATACAGGCACAAACATAGATATGACCTGACGTCACCGCTACGCCCTCACAGGCATCCACGGCCCTCAGTCTAACCCGTTGAGGGGCAGTGGAACAGAGCATCAAAACATGTGCAGGTCACAAGTGAGTATAATCGCCCTTAAATCCCAATGCATCATGCACACACACACACAGGGTGGGTGAGTGTAATCCTAGTCCAGCTATAATTATGGACCATACCACAGTACATACAGTCACGCAGAGAAAGAGAGAGAGAACAGAGGAAAGAAAGAGCCATCCTCTCGACAGCATCTAATAGCTAGTGACAGTTCTTTGTGTAGAGACGGTCGTTTAATCTCCGCGGTCGGAAGCTCTCCAATCTGACACGCTCCTCAACCTCAGACACATTTACACAGAAACAGAATCGATCGGCCTGTCCATCTAGGGTGCCTTAGGAGCATCAGAAGAATATAAAGAGAGGAGGACGTGAGAAAGGGAAGTTGTGAGGACGACGGGAGAGCAGAAATGAGAAAGTGTGAGGAGGTGGGAGGGTGGCCATGAAAGGAAGGCTGTCTCTCATTTCCCTCAACTCCTAACCATCAAAAGCAGCAACAGGTTTTCTGCAGACCCATAATTGGCAATGTGTTAGTGTGCGAGTCAGCGACTAGCAGCACGTTATTGACACATTGGTGTACACTGCCCATGCGCGCACGCACACACACACACACACACACACACACACACCACTGGAAGAACTGGGAGCATGTTCCTGACACACTGCCTGCTTTACAAGGAGTGGGCTTTGACGCCAGAGGAAAGTGCTGTGGTCTAGCTTAATCAGAAAAATGATAAGGGATTTTGTGTGTCTGATGTGTACGCGTTTGGTTTTGTGGGTGTTTGTCTGCGGATTTGAAGCCGTGTGCTGCACATGTGCGCATGCGGTTTGTGTTTCAGTCTTCCTTATACACCATTAGAGGTAATCTAGTCAACATGATCTCTTCCAGCACTGTCAAGACAACCACAGACAGGGCTCTCTCTTCATTCTACTGCATCTTCATGAACCCAAGGTGTCAATAGGATCTAGTTTGAAAGCAAGCCCTGCTTACAAACAGTCTGACTGTACATTAGTATCAATGGCAGACCAGTCAGACTAGTCCACTCTGACCCAGAAGGCTGGGGTTGGTTCTGGGTCTCTCTGCCTGACTTATGAGGTGGTGGACCGGGCTGAAAGGATGATAGAAGTAGACCCTTATGATCTGTGAAAGCTTGGCCTCACATATTCTCCAGTTCCCCTTTCTTATGTTACGAGTAGAAGGCACGTTAGGAGCCATTTGGATGCAGATCTTGCAGAGAAGTCAAGAAAAAAAAAAAAAAAAAAGGAAAAAAAGCTTCATTCTTAAGAATGTGGGGAGAAGGGAGATGAATCTGGCCACCAAGTGTGCTCTCTCCCCCCTCAGTCATCCTCCCCCATTAAAGACCTCCCACTCTTTCTCTCCTTTTTGTCTACCCCTCACATCTCTCCCCTTTCTTTCTCACTTCCACCCCCCCACCACAAACACCTCCCCTCTGCTATCCTCCTTATTCTCCATCTTCTCTTCTTACACCCTCTATCTCCCCCCACCAAACACACACACACACACACACACACACACACACACACACACACACACACACACACACACACACACACACACACACACACACACACACACACACACACACACACACACACACACACACACACACACACACACACACACACACACACACACACACACACACACACACACACACACACACAACCCCTCTTTTCCTTGTTATACCTCTCCCTGTCTCTCTGGACCAGGCGGGCGCTTGTGGTTGTGTGTTTATACAGAGCAGAGTTATGAGACCTTGGTAAAGCCCAGGACAGAGGCACATACACATGGTTTGTCAAGTCAGTCAGACAGGTCAGTAGCTACCACTTCATGACTACTTTAAACACCACACTGGAACACCACCACTCCAGATGAGAAGAGAGGAGCGAGAGAGGGAAAGTGACAGGACAATGAGAGTCCCCGCTTCCCGTCACTGGCAGAGCTGGAGGTGTGTGTGTGTAAGTGTGTGTGTCTAAGTGTGTCTGTAAGAGGAAATCAGAGAGAGGGAGGGTCAGAGAGAGAGAGGTTAAGGCTATCCAGCGAGCGTGCGTGCGCATCTGTCTGTCTGTCTCTGGAACCGAGGATCTGCCAGGTCCAAATAAGGGCCGGCTCAGGCAGGGTCACGCTCTGTTCCAGAACCTTCTCCGTGTCTGTCTAATGACGGAGGCAGCAGGAGACACACATCCTGACAATTAGCAGTGCAGCAGACGGAGGTCCCTGGGCTGTGAAGGGTTAGCATGAGCAGTCACACATCGTCCGTTTCAGGGCGTTTAAGGGTGTGTGTGCATGTGTGTGTGTGTGTGTGTGTGTGTGTGTGTGAAAGAGAGCAAGAAGGACAAAGAGAAGGTTTGAGGGGTTGTGTGTGTGTGTGTGTGTGTGTCCATGTGCCCTGGTGAGTCAGGTCAGAGGCAGACACTGACAGCCTGTCTCCTCCCTCTAATACAGATGTCTGGATAGTTGCTATGATTTCTTTAATCCGCTACACTTCTCAGAAAGCAAACTGACATCCGTTCAGCTTGACCGAGAGAGATGAGACATTGCCTCGACTTCAAAGCAGAGAGGCAGACGCTGGTTCATCTCAATAATTCAACATCCGTCCCGAAACATTGATGAATTAGATCGATCAATGACAAGAGAAAGAATGTTTTTGGGGACCAGCCAGTGGATTGTAATAAGGCCTTGTGGTTTCCAACTCCTCTAGGAGACTGTTGGCTTGCCGTCGGAGAGATGAATCTGCTTTGTCACTCAGGAGAGAGACGGGAAGAACTCAGCTCCTCTCCATACTGGCTACATGCACTTGTAAACACATACACGCAAACACGCATCCATACACAGGCTGGTGTCCAATCAAACACAATCCATGTGGGATTCCTGGCCATTCGTTAAACACAGTATCTGGTCAACGTCAATAGCACGACTCGTCCAACTCATCCATCGGTTATCAAGTCTTCCATCCATATCGATAGCAAACCACATGAAGTGCAGAGCGGTAGAACAGGGCTTCGCCACGGTTTCAACTGGGCAGAAGGGAAGGCTCCGAATAGGACCCATCTGAAATGCAGGATCAGAATAGGACCCATCTGAAATGCAGGATCAGAATAGGACCCATCTGAAATTCAGGATCAGAATAGGACCCATCTGAAATGCAGGATCAGAATAGGACCCATCTGAAATGCAGGATCAGAATAGGACCCATCTGAAATGCAGCAGTGTGCTCCACGTGCTCCTCAGTGCAGAACTAATTGGCCGTGGTCAGAGCTGACTGTGAGGAGTACAGGTCAGAGCTGTGCCAGGCAGCCTCTGGAGCCCCCCCTCGCTGACGAGGCAGCACACACCGGAGACCCATCTGCGGGGACGCCATGTCCCGCCGCTGTTTGCTTTAGAAACCACTTCCATCCTCGCCAAGGTAATGCCCTCCAACAATATAGTCAGACAGTGTCCGTTGGGTCCTCTCGCTCTCAATAAGGCCCCCCACACACACCCCAGCACGCACACACCCCAGCACGCACACACAATGAGGAAGGCCTATAGCAGAGGAGCCAAGGCATGTCCCATACATTCCATGGAGGATCAGAGGAACTTGATCTAAACTGGATGCTGTTCTCTGTACAGATGCAGGCTGATAGACATGCCTCTCTGGTTGTGGTTTGAAATGAATAATGTAGAAAGCTCTCCTGTCTTATCGGCGGCTAGCTAGCCATGCAGGCTAATTTGTATTTGTTGACTCTAGGGGCGTTATCGCAAAACCTCATCGGACCACTGGCAGCTACTCGTTCAAGCCAGGTCCTCTTCTCATTACAGAGACTGGAGAGCGAGCTGTGGTTCAGAGACCAGCCTAACCCCCTCCTGCCCTCCTCCCTCTCTCGGTGAATGGGAATGAGGCAGATAGAATCTAATAGTAAACATATGGGCCATGTTATGGGAAGGTGGTGTTCAAAGATGTGTTGGAGTACAGTGGTAGAATACTAATGGGACACCCAGACCTCCCAATACTAGGCCAGACCAGACCAGGCCAGAACAGGCCTTCAGAAAGCATAGCAAGTCTAGCTCAAGGTCCTCTTTCAGCCAAGCCAACCTTTATCTTATTGAACAGTTAAGCTGAGTTGACTTGCTTCCGATTGTCAAGACATTGTGGCCACCAACTTTGATCTCTCAAAAGAGCTGTGGGTAGAGACCAGGAGGATAATGGCTGAGCATCTCACCTGAAAGACTATAGTTTATGGTATTCTGGTTGACCGGAACAAGAGATCTAAACTAACCACAGCTTCATAATGATCTAAAACACACTGCCATGATGTGTTAGAGACAACACGTTTCAGTGAGACTAGATCAAACCTGCTGCTAAGGGGTGTGCATGTTTAAGAGTGTGTGTGTGTGTGTGTGTGTGTGTGAGTGAGAGAGAGAGTGTGGTTGAGTGTCACTCAACTGCAAACGAGAAGATTCATTTCTGCCATCAGGAGTACCTAATGTGAGGAATTCTGCTGCATCCACCATCACCTGTCACAACAAAGGCCCTCTCCATCACTCACTCCAAGGTGTAACAAATTTGACCTTAGTCAAGCTGCAGTATTTTTCAGCCTCCTCTGACAGATAGCTTGGCAGTGAGGGGGAGAGAGATTCCAGAGAGGGGGGAGAGTTGGGAGGGAAAGAGAATGGAGGAAGGATAGAAGACGAGGAGGAGGATGAGGAAGAGAGGGAGGCGAGAGAATAATGGAGAGGATAAAGGAGGCAGAGGAAGGAGGAGGGGGATGGTGAGGGAGAAGGAGCGAGGTGAGGAGAGGAGACAAGGCGAGGTATTTTCTCCGAGCTGCCGGTTTTATAGCCAACAACTGTATACTTAATTTATTGTTTGGAGGATAACCCCTTGAGATGCAGCATCTCGTTTTCGAGGGGGTATGTAGGTAGAAAGAGGATGGCATGCCTGGATATGAGAGATTCAGCATCAGGTCACATTAAATTAAACTTTGAGCAGTGATCTACTAGGACAGACAGACAGACAAAGCTCTCCTAATCTTTCTTCATCTGATGGAAAATAAATGTTGAGACAACTTGGCACAACTAAAGATAAAGTGGAGAATGGAGGATCACAAGCCCATGTGCACCCAGCTAGGAAAGCACTTTGGGGGCACCACATTCCTTTTATTAGATCCTGGAAGTGGAATATGCATGGCGGCTGAAATACAATGTGCCGTGTGAGTATTCCTGATCGAAGTCTGTGCTAGAAACAAGTTGTGCTCATTCTTCAGCATTCAATGTGAAGCAGTGGTGCTTTCACAACACTGATGGATAATGAGGACCTAAGTCATTGTCCTTGTGGAAAATCAAGCTGCAATATATTTTTTTCTCATGAGAATCGCAGGCATGACTTGTGGGTAGAAATCAATGCTTAGCACGACTTGTAAAGCAACCAACGTGAGCTATGGTCGATCTCAAGGGAGCCATACCTTTCCTGTAGGATCAGCTTGTTCTCCTTCTTCCACAGCTCTTTGAAGTCAGAGGAGAACTCGTGCCACACAGAGAAGAAGGTGTGGGGAGAAACCTCCTTCTCTCCCATCTTGGCCTTTACCGAGAAGAACACAGTCAGCTCCAGGAAACTGCAAGAAAAAAAAAAAAGGCTCACAAGGAGAAATTTCAGTGCCCATTTTACAAGCAGCATAATGAAAAATTGATTGTATTGTTACATATCAAAGACACGATAAACCACGTTCTTGGGAGAAAAAAAAAAACCTCCTCAAAGACCAAAATTCGATTGTTGAATGTCAAGATGCCTGTCTGAGGGCAAACATGATGCCACAACACTTTAGTTCAATCAGAATTGACCAAAATTAAAGCCATATTCTCTGAAAAACACTTATTGGATCCTTATTTAACTTAATTTAAAGGCTTTTGAAAGTGTTTTGACTGCATGTCACACCCCATTTTGTAATAGTCTGATCTGCAGAGCCAACCTGTCTGTGTCTGACACAGAACATTCTGGTTTACAAACTCCACATTAAGGGGAACAAGCTCGATTCCATAAACGGGAGTCTATTCATACTGCATACACAATGTGGATAACTGGAGCGGTGTTGCTACAGCATCCATCCGGGGTGGACTGAGGGACAGTCAGAAGGTAGACTGAGGGACATTCAGAAGGTAGACTGAGGGACAGTCAGAAGGTAGACTGAGGGACATTCAGAAGGTAGACTGAGGGACATTCAGAAGGTAGACTGAGGGACAGTCAGAAGGTGGACTGAGGGACAGTCAGAAGGTGGACTGAGGGACAGGGACAGTCAGAAGGTAGACTGAGGGACATTCAGAAGGTAGACTGAGGGACATTCAGAAGGTAGACTGAGGGACATTCAGAAGGTAGACTGAGGGACATTCAGAAGGTAGACTGAGGGACATTCAGAAGGTAGACTGAGGGACATTCAGAAGGTAGACTGAGGGACATTCAGAAGGTAGACTGAGGGACAGTCAGAAGGTAGACTGAGGGACAGTCAGAAGGTAGACTGAGGGACAGGGACAGTCAGAAAGTAGAGGGGGTTCTCACATCTTGTGCGTCCCGTTGAGCTGCGTCTCCTGAGCCTCCAGTTCACATTTGGCTGAAAAAAACAAAAACAAAAACAGAATAACGTAAATTCTAGATGTACTTAGTTAGTCTGTGCGTATCGAATCAGGGTTAGGTAGATGACTTCTGACCGCATTGGCTAAGGAACAGGGGAGAGAGACAGACCGTGTGTGTGTGTGTGGTGTGGGGAGAGACAGTCCAATTATATAATCTAAGAAATTGAACCCAAGCCCTTCAACCCCGATGCCCCCTCACCCCCAAAAACACACACAACCCCATCACATCCATAGACCCCTCTCTGCTCCCCAGCTCCAGCTTTCATCCAGGACTAGGCCCAGCCATAACAACCCTCCCCTGTTCCCCTCCGCCTCCTGCCCAGGGAGGCAGGGACTCTGTGGGGCCTGGACAGACATGAGGTCTCCCCTCCAGCCCTGATCTACGGTCCTCCCTACCTGGGGAATATCAAATCAGGCTTGGGTAATTGAAGCCAGAGCCACATCTGAGCTGCAAAGACATGGCCAAAGAGGAGATATGTGGCTTCCAACACTAAATCTCTTCTATTGATCTTGTAGCATGAGGTATCTATTGTTACCGGACAGTTAATCAGAGAGTGAAAGTTAGCAGTGAAGGATCCTGGAGTATTGGGGGTAATTGTTGGTTGTTTGTGTTTTCACTGTGAATTAGCTACGTTTATGGTAGATTTTGTAAGTCACAATCTATTTAATAAAGCATGCTGGCTTGCTTGACCACATTTTTTCCCACAGTTCGTCTCTGAATTATTGAACCCTGTGATTTGCTGGAGTAAGATAGGCCTAGCCTGCCACTTTTCACTGGAGCAGAAACAGCAGCTTGGTGCCGTGTGGGGAAACCTACACGAACGTACTGGAGCCAAAGCAATCGGCACCAACAACACTGGAAGTATTACATTATTGTCCGTCTCTCAATGAAAAACAGACGCTGTGTGTCCCGGCAGCACAACACAAAGTGTTCTTTCTTCGGTGTTCTGAGGGATTCTGACCCGTGAGCGTGCTCTCTCCCTGGCAGGAATGTTCTGGAAACAGTAGAGGAAAAGAAGAGGCGGGGAACAACGTCCATAGACAAAACATGGCCGCTCCGTCGGGGTCTGCTTTCACTTGGGGCCTACAGCTAGGTGGCACACCCTAGCGCCCGCCCGCTCAGTCAGCGGGCTTCACGGTCAGGTAGTAACCACTGTTGACACTGTGGAGCAGAGACAACCACCACAGACACCACTTAGATATGACAGGGTCTGTCAAACAGGGTAGGCTGGGAGGGGGCCGGCCGGAATGGGCCTGCTGTCAGCTGCTCCTGGTGGCGTCAGCTCAGACTGCTGGAGACCCTGGCGCTCTAACATCAAATAGCCTCCTCTAACCTCCTCGAGCCGGCTAGCTGTACCCGGGAGAGGAGACTCCCACAAAGACAGAACTCCTGTGTCTGTGTGTGTGAATACTTTGTAATGTAGAAGCCAGGGCTATGGTACATGTGCAACAGTTTAAAATCCATTTCAATATTACGTGCGTTTCTGGATAACAGCGTCTTTAAGGCTCATAAGGACACTCCCATAGGTGACTTCCCAGAGTGCACTTCTTCAATCATTCGGACACACTCAAACAAACAGCCGCGCACACATGGAGGGAAATGACACGCAAGAGAATGAGAGAGAGAGACACAAAGAGACATACAAGGGGAAGATGGAGACAGTGAGTATTAAAGACAGATAATGAGTTATAAAGAAAGCATTTGATGCAGACCTGAAAAATAAGGAGTGAAGAGAAAGAGAGCGGGATAAGCTGACAGTAGGAGAGAGACAGAGTGCTTGAGAGAGAGAGGGAGATAAAATGTACGGTACATGAGAAAGTATGCATCGTGCGGACCAGCAACCAATCAGCATTCTGGGAGCCGGGGAGGCTGGGGGGGAAACAGGGTTTCCTGGGGGGCTGAGCAGGGGCGTCAGGGGTCAGCTGCTGGGGTGCTCATTGACAAATTGAGCCCAGTTGTGGGGAAGAGACTCCACAGAGCAGGCCCTGCAGGCTCTCTCCCTCACTGGGCTTCTGGTGTCGAGGGGAACTCGTGGTACCGGAGTGTGTGTGTGTGTGTGTGTGTGTGTGTTGAGTGTGTGTAATGTGTGTTTGTGGAGGCAGAGATTGGGAGGGGTAACGTGTCAGAGAAGGGATTGAAGAATTAAGCTGAGGAGAGGTAGTGCTTATGGGGGAGGGTGGGGGGTCGAGTAGACAGCCCAGGGGTTCAAGCCTGTCACCTTTCTCTCCTTCTCCCACCCTCACCCCAGGTCCTCATGGGTCACCTTCCCAGATTAGCATCCACACAGGGCGATCGAAATCCCCTGCTGGGCTGGCACCAGGTCACCGGGTCACGACACATTATCCAAACGCGTTAAGTGGCGTGGCAGCAGCAGCATCCTCAACAGACTAATCACAGCCAGATCCCCACACACACAGTCCCCCCTTCACAAACTCTCAGATCCTCCCTCTCTCTCACACACACACACACACACACACACAAAGAGACCCAGCACCTCACACAAATGTATGCACACATTATTCCCACACACACACACACACGACCACCATACACACACGCCAGAATGTTGTTGTCACTTTGATTTATACATGCTCTGGATTCAGTGATTCCCCGCTCCAGGGGTCACCGACAAAAAAACCCTGAGAGGAAACGAGAGGTGAGGAACGCCAGGAATGCTCTGCCATTCAAACAATCAAGAGATAATGATGGGAGATAATGATTAAAAGGTTAACTGTGTGGCATTCGGGTGAGTGAACCCAACGTGACAGGATCTAGGTTGAAATATCTACGCCAAACGTCTTCAAACAGAAGGGTGTGAACGCAGATCTGCTCTTTGCCGGCGAGTGTTGGTGTTAATGGGCGACGGCAGTGTGTGCAGGCGACTGTATATGCAGAACATATCTGGGCTATGCCTTTCATGTCTTACCACATGTACTGCAACATCAATGGATTGCAACATCAAAAAAGTCTGAGAGTCTAACCGAGACCAGCTCCAAACAGCCTTCCTTTCTTCCTCCTCCTCTGCCACAAATCCTCATACTCCACTGGTGGTGTCATGGAGACGGGCAGTCAGACCGACCAGAAGTGTGCGTGTGTCTGTCTGTCTGTCTGTCTGTCTTGTGACAGAAGCCATTATGTAATGTGCCGTTTCAGTTCAGTGAAGTGTCTATCATTGTCTTTTAGTCGGACAGTCTAGTACACCTGCTCAGTCCAAGTGGAGACTCATCCGTGGTCTCTGAACACTGGACATCACCTCACCAGGGAAAAGAGCTTTCCCACTTCTGCTCCCTACTGCCATCCCTCCAATGGAACAGACTCACAGCTGTAGGCCACAGGACTAATGCTTCACACCCTGTCATAGGCAATGAGGCCCAAACGTGTGCGTGTGTTTCATGTTTGGGTGTATGCGTTTTCTCCTCTGCTCACCTTGACTGATGAATTCATCCATCTTGTCCTTGAAGGGCAGCAGATGTTCTTCCGACGACACCTTGCACACCTTCTCCACCTCTGAAGTGCATGCTGGAACGACAAGGGAACCAAGACCAACATCAAGAACACACTTTGAGTAACAAAGAAAACAAACTACAGAATACAGAACAAGACACAGCATATTTAAGTAAATACAGAGAAGTACTTCCATAATATATGTTACAGTTCTGGGGAAGTACTACTGGGCAAGTCACATTTATACCACCTGTATCCCTTTTTCATTTAACAGTTATCTTCTTCTACTCTTTTGTAATGTCAGTCTTCTTTTTCTTTGACAGAAGAGAGTTGAACGGAAAAGATGGAAAAGTATATGGAGGAATGTTCCTGCAAAGCCAATAAGTCAATTACATTCCAGTCCATTCAACACACACAGCCAATCACACACACCGTTCACAGACAGAAGACTGATGTCCTCTTCCTGCAGAACCTTGGAATTCTGGAACTTCCATGACGTTCAGAGAGTCACGTAACAATCAGTGGCCATGATGGATTAGATCTCTCCCTGCTTGGCCTGGTCTGGCCCAGCCTGGCCACATGCCAATCTAAATGCCATCTGGACTATTACAGACCACTTAGTTGACCTGTGGTCAGGCAGTGCCGCATAGTTGGGGTTACCTAGTTAACATGGCCCCCAGCCTCTACTTTAGCTTTCACTCCAGCTTCCAGCCTCAGTATAAACTCCAGACCCAGCTACAGCTTCAAACTCTAGTCTAGCTCCAGACCCAGGTCTTAATCCAGTTTCACACCCTAGTCTAGCCCCAGGTTTCAATCCAGTTTCAACTCCTAGTCTAGCCCCAGGTTTCAATCCAGTTTCACACCCTAGTCTAGCCCCAGGTTTCAATCCAGTTTCACACCCTAGTCTAGCCCCAGGTTTCAATCCAGTTTCACACCCTAGTCTAGCCCCAGGTTTCAATCCAGTTTCAACTCCTAGTCTAGCCCCAGCCGCAGCCCCAGCCTCTCTCCACATGTGCTGCAGTCTACTTTCACCACTGCCCCAGACCTCAGCGCTAACAGATGGAACCACTGATATGAGACTGTCAGAATGACAGCAGGCTAGATGCCATTCATCTAGATAATATTACACTGTGTTGAAATAAAAAAACTCAAATGGATATAGTCACAGAAAGATGAGCTGGGGGGGGGGAGAGAAAGAGAGAGACCGTGGGAGAACATGACAGAGACCGACAGACAAAGAAAAAGACTAAAAAGTGCTACAGACTCTTTGCAGGCATGAAAACCAATTGCTTTCTTTCAGAACTGTTGATTGATAAGTGCTAGTCAACAAACAAAAAAAAACATTCCATAAAAACACGACCCACTTTCTCAGACACCCAAATGAGAATGACAGAGCCAGAACCAGGACAATCGTCGTATTTGAACTATATATGAGACAAGCAAAGAAATGGCTTGACCCCCACCCCCCTACACACACACACACACACACACTTTCCTCACCCCCTCTCTGCGTATATAGCCTCATATACAGGCTCATATTCTTACGAGAGTTTCCATTTACACTCACTAGGTTTAAGCATGACGTTTTCTGGTCCCAGCGTTTACAAAAATCTCCCCGTCTTGCTCCCTCTCTCTGTCCGGACCACCAGAGCACCCGGGCAGGAAGGAGCAAGGGCCCCCGTTTGTTTGTTTTGACAGCCTAACAAGTGAACATCCTCCAGGGCCCACAAACTAACCCTGCAGTTTAACCCCCCAGAGAGGGAGCTCATCCTGGGACTGGGAGCAGCGCCGACTGGGCGCTGGCTGCTGGGTCATACACTCTGGAGATGCCCTGTCTATCCTGTCTAAACAAACTCAAGTCCTTCTCTTTAATATCATTAAAAACACTCAAAACACTTATTTTAAAGTGTAGTACTGTAAGCAGTCTGTCAGGGTATGGGTGTGTCCACGTGTCTGTGTGTGAGTGTAAGAGTGTGTGTGTGTGTGTGTGTGTGTGTGAGAGCCTAATTGGTCGAGCCAATTACTGCCAAGGAGGGTATGCAGGAAATGACCTGCCCTCTCAGCGAAGCATGTGACCAGCTCCAGGAGATACTGTAACTCTGACTCACTTTGCTGGTTGGACACGAGACATGAGGGCTCTTTGTGTTTGAGTGCATGTGCTCACACACGCGCGCGCGCACACACACACACACACACACACACAGGAAGCTGAGAATGAGTAACGAGAATAAAAGGTGGATTCAAAGAATGCTAAACAGACATGGAGAGATCCCCATTTTCAACGCATCAGCCTTGTAATGACTGACCTTGGGTAATCAGCTGCTGATTGAACTGTCTTCAAAGCCCTGTTTCCTAGCCAACTATCCAAACTCTAATCATATCAATATTTATGGAAGTAGATTTATTGTCATTTGGCCCAAGGTCCTAGGTCAGACAACTGGATAATTTAAGAAAAAGTCCAATCATGCATTCTTTATATCATGAATATAAGAAAAGCAAGACAATGATTTACTTCTCAACTCAGATTCACACAACCACTGGATGAAGAGAGATACCATCACATAGTGTGCACATTATTATAAGCATGACATTAAATGTATAATTTTCTAAACTAGGAGAAAAGATGGTAAAGCCATTACAGAGGTGAGCATAATGTAGTTAGGGCGGGGGGGCCAGTGGAGAGACTGGGAGAGAGATGGAGAGCAGGTGATCCAACAGGAACTCGGTTGCTGGTTCAGGAAGAAGTTCTGCTGAGCTTGTCACAGCAGGGTCTCCATCAGAACACTGATAACTCAGGCTTGATTGGGTGGGAGGCCAGGAGAGCCAATCAAAACATGCGCGCAGATGGCACTGGGGACATGTCCCCCCCAGATTCCTATTAACCCCGATCCGTCCCCACCACTCTCCCTACGTAAGGCCACAAGCATCAGTTAATCACTGCACAGCTGATTAGGCGATGTTAGCGATGTATTAGCGTGTGTAACGTTGTTAGCGTGTATTAGCGTGTGTAACGCTGTTTGCGTGTTTTAGCAGGTAGAGGCACTAGTCCCCCCCAGTTCAAAAATTCCATCTGCATCCCTGAATCAAAAGTCCTTGACCACAAACACAGAGCCCCTACCCCACTCCATATACACTTGTCAGATCTAAATGTACTGTAGTGGAATAAAGCATGCACATAACTTAAAGCTTCCTCTAAAACAGGACTATATTAGCATATAATCTCAGAAATCTACCCCAGTAGAACATTACACATGTAAAAAGCGTTGTGGTCCGGGCTATTGTTACTGTACAACACCTTGGGCTTACGTGTGCCTTGTCTGGAGAACAGTCAAAGACTTCTGACTTTTCCTTTGAAAAAGTAACACAAAAAAAAAAAGAAAAAAAAGAAAGAAAAACGTCTAACATGCAGATGTTTTGGATCAAGCTTTACAGAGGACCTAAACACAACCAGGAGCGGGGGCCTTAGGGGGAGAGGAGCGGCGTGCAAAGCCCGTTTCGATGCTACTGATACAGTGACAGGACTCTGGATCTGTCTGGCCTCAAATGTTTATGCGAACACACACTGAACTTTGTCACTTCAGATGATCAAACGCTCTCCCACCCTACCCCCAGGTCCTCTCCTAACCCAACAGAGTCCTAAAGTCTACCCACAGAGACACCAGAACCTCCATACCAAACACCTGGATTACTGGATTGTTGCACAGTAGCCAGGGATGAGGCAGTGTCTCACTATCTCACCGCCTCACTTAGCCGTTAGTCTGTACATCTCGAATAAATCACTGAGTTAGGCTACGGAGGCAATCTGTGCATCTGTAGTAGACAGTATGACCAAAGTGTCCAGGGCTTGGACAGGTCCCAAAGAGAGATCACTGTCCAGGCCTTAGACATGTCCCAAAGAGAGACCAGTGTCCAGAGGTCAGAGAGATATTACAACGTACCACGCAGGTCCTTCCTCAGACGGGATAGATCCTTCTGGAAGTCCTCAAACTTCATCTGGGAGGCCTGGAACAGGTCCTGGGGCTCAGGGAGAGGGTAGACACACGTCTCTCTGCCAGCGTCCTGCCAACACACACACACACACACACACACATCCAAGTTCTTTTTTACACCAATTACCTTTATACGCCCCCAAAAAACCTGGATCCAAAATCACATTTCTTTCAGACACTGAAACATCTCTTGTACATGGTGTGTGTGTGTGTGTGCACATGTAGGTTGAGGTTGTGCTTGGCTCCGTTTGAATTGCTACAGTTTTGTATAGCTAAACACCTTATTTACAACAGGCAGTCTTTGGATGTGCTGCCAGCTGTAACTGCCTACAGGCCAGCAGAACAGAGCAGAGAACAGGCAGCAGAACAGAGCAGAGAACAGGCAGCAGAACAGAGCAGAGAACAGGCCAGCAGAACAGAGCAGAGAACAGGCCAGCAGAACAGAGCAGAGAACAGGCCAGCAGAACAGAGCAGAGAACAGGCAACAGAACAGAGCAGAGAACAGGCAGCAGAACAGAGCAGAGAACAGGCCAGCAGAACAGAGCAGAGAACAGCCAGAAGAACAGAGCAGAGAACAGGCAGCAGAACAGAGCAGAGAACAGGCCAGCAGAACAGGCCAGCAGAACAGAGCAGAGCATTAGTTGGAGCAGAAAATAAAGGAGGGAAAATAAGTAACATTTAACAACATTCTTTCACTCTCTCTCTCTCTCCTCACTTCCCAAGACATTCGAGAGCAGCATGTCTGAAACATGTATCCATGGTAGAAGGCTGGGAGTCGGGAACGTGACCATGAACAGGTTGAGGACTCACCTCGTCAAAGTGCCTGAGATAGTAAGCCACAATGTAGGACAGAAGACTTCGCATGTTGTCCTGTGATAAAAAAAAAAAAAAACAGCACAAAGTAACTACTTACAGTAATATGCAAACAGGTCTAATTCGCTAGATTCTTGATTCCCTGGATTCTGTGGCACTGGGTTTCAGCAGCACTGAGGATGATGAGGATGCAGGCTCAGTCCCACTCACACTGCTCTTCACGTCCTTGAGCTTGGGCAGGATATCCAGGTTGAAGCCATCCGCCTGGCCTCTGGTCCGGTTCCCTCCATTCATGAAGTTCCCAAAGGCCAGAACCAGACCCAGCACCTTCATCACCCCGCTCCCACTCTGCAGGATCTGGTGTGTGTGGGGGAGGGGGGGGAGTGAGAGAGGAAGTGGTGATTAAGGGACAAGGGCAAAAAGTACACACAATAATTAGCACACACAAACACACACTTACAGTGCAAGCTCTTTGTAGGATTTCTAGCTTGCGGTGGATGGAGGAGCTGCACTCAGAGAAGGTGGACTGGAAGAGGATACAGAAGACCCTGCCTGAAAAGTTTGGGATCTCTGAGAGCTGGAACAGAAACCTGGGATGGGGGAGAGAAGGAGATAAGTGGGACCTTCCACGAGCCTTCAGATTCTAGTCACTGAAATGTTTGTACAAGGAAGTATGGTGGTCTTACTGTTCAGGCTTATCCAGGGGCTTGGCGTTATCTTTGTCTTTGGAGGATTTGATGTGCTTTTCAATCTTATCCATCTCATCTTGTTGTGCTCTCTGTGGAGAAGAAAAAACAAAACAATAACTGCTGTATCAGCAGGAATGTTTTAAAGGACACATGATTGGTAATCCAGATGTAATTGTAAGATCTTTACTAGGGGTTTGGGGTCAAAGATTATGCAATCTAGATAGGAGAAATAGTAAACAACACAATATAGTAAACAACACAATATATCATAATTCACTCTTCCTGGAGTGGCGAACTAGGACCACAACATAAGACTATGGTATACACACAACAACATTATTGAGGTTTAGCATTTAAACACTTTTACCAGAAAGGCTTTTTGATCCTGCCGCCCAAACTATTGTGTACAAGCCAACAACTCCAGAACAAACATTTCCTTGCTGAGGGGGCTTAAGAGGAAAACCGAAGCAATAAAAGAGGAGAGAAGCCACAATGTCTAAAGCGTTTCCTTCTCTCAGCATTCTATAGCACAACTGAGAATGTGGTTAGCCCTTAATTATACAAAACGTTGAATCGTTCTTTGACGTCAGGAGGGCCGGTGCAGCACGGTCCCCAGAGAACACTGGGCTTCTAATACACAAGATATGTGCATTTACACACTGACAAATAAACAAGATATGTGCATTTACACACTGACAAATAAACAAGATATGTGCATTTACACACTGACAAATAAACAAGATATGTGCATTTACACACTGACAAATAAACAAGATATGTGCATTTACACACTGACAAATACACAAGATATGTGCATTTACACACTGACAAATAAACAAGATATGTGCATTTACACACTGACAAATAAACAAGATGTGTGCATTTACACACTGACAAATACACAAGATATGTGCATTTACACACTGACAAATAAACAAGTTATGTGCATTTACACACTGACAAATAAACAAGTTATGTGCATTTACACACTGACAAATAAACAAGTTATGTGCATTTACACACTGACAAATAAACAAGATATGTGCATTTATACACTGACAAATAAACAAGATATGTGCATTTACACACTGACAAATAAACATGATAACAAATGAATAGCTCATAACAAGAGACCAAACCAAAACACCTTGACAGCCTCCAATTGATGATTTAATTCAGCAAGATTAGGCCAATATGCTCCATGGTCAAGAACATGTCATCATGTGCTAAACATGTCTTATATCAACTATACTATACTGCATACTGTACTGTTTTTTAACCCAACTCCCTCCTGGTCAAGTTGAAGCATCTAGCATGAAACCGAAAGGCAATCATTGTAATCCAAAGTACCTCGGCTCCAAACTCAATGGTGTGCCTTTGTGAAACACTGATGGAGGCGCGCTAGGTGTGAGGGGCTGTCGGAATGGATTGGCTAGCCCTTGTAAACATACCAGCTGTAGAGTAAAGTAAACACCACGGTAAACACTTCACGTCTAGATCAAACACCCTGACGACCCAACACCGTTTTAACCACTTAGCAGCGGTGGGGGGAAGGATGGAGCGTGTTCAAAAAAGAGAAAGAGAGAGAGAGAGAGCGAGAGAGAGCGGAAACAAGAAAGGAGACAAAAAACCACTAAGGACGAATGAGCTCCATCATGTAGTATTATAGCTCCCTCTTTTATAGTGACATGGGTCAGGGGAAGGGAGGGGAGAGAGAGGGAGGGTGAGTAGGGGGAGGGGGAAGGAGAGCAGCCTTGGTGTGAATGTAAACTTTGGAAAACCCTTCAGATCCATTAAGCTCCATCACCAAAATCAATCAGAGGGGAGGGGGGGGCAAAGCTTCAAGGTCCCCGCTCGGCTTGCAGCATGCTTCCACAGCACTTCAAACGTGGGCATCAAACACAGTGATTAGGATTCTGTTCACTCTGCCATCTGTCCACAAGGGCAAGGGGTTCTGCTTCTAATTCACCAGGTTTTTAAAGTGTAAATAGTTTTAATAAAAAGCAGCTTTTTTCCATTCAGTGGGATTGTGATTTCGGGATGGGAGGCATAGAGGGGAAATCAAGAGAGCGCCCCATTGTCAAAAGACACGAGGGATAAATATGTATCTTGGCTCTGGGTAATCAGTAATAGTATCTTGATGTGTGGGTACGATCCCAACACATACGACCTAAACTTCCGAACCAGAAACATGAACCAGAGAGTTGCAGCAATAACGGAAGGGAAAAACCCTGTATTGAACATTTGTAAAGCAATGTATGTTTTTACAGTGTCTCTCTTTTTTCCAATTCTTCTGAATACCATTTCGGCAGGCCTGGTTTCCATAATTACTGACTAAGCTGTCCAGACGCAAACATCTTAATGTTTCCTTCTCCCATTTCTCTCTCTTTTCATACAGTACTGTAACTCCCTACATGTTTTTCTCTTTTGTAGCTCCAAGAGGAGGCTGACGTCTGAGAAGAGTGAGCATGGAGGTGAAAAAGGGGGGAGGGGAGGAGAAAAGAGAGGGGTGGTGGATTGAGAGGAGTGGAGAATGGATGAAAGGAATGAACAAGGGATGAGGGCGTACAGAAGTGAAGGGTGAAGTGAAGAGGAGGGAAAAGTGGATGATACTTCATCCTCCAAGACATTCCAGCCACAGGCCTTCTCAGGGGTGCCCTGGTGCCATAATGGGCAGACAAACTGCCAAACCATGGAACGCCTGAGGGCTGAGGGGGGCCTTACAAGAAACAGGGTCTCCTGGGAGGAGCAGGGGGCCAGAGGAGAGCTGTGCCAGTTCGAGCCTGGCGGGGCCTGCCATAAAGCTCTCTATGGTGGTGAATTAGGAGAGGGCGACAGGATGGAGTCTTGCATGCAAAAAGTCAAAACAAAAATATAGAAACACAAACTGGGGGTTTTGAAACTGCGCCTCAGGCAAGTAGAAAAGAGAGGGGGGGGGGGAAGAGAGAGAGAGGGAGAGAATCTTGTGTCAAAACACAAAGGCATTTACGAAAGCTCGCACCAAAGATATTAAGAACGTTAGAAACAAAAGATAAAAAACATTTGCGCTGCAATCTGCTATTTGGCTCTGGACAGCAAATATGATATTTTCTGACAGATACAAAGCAGAGACAGATCCTGATAAAGGAAAGATTCAGTAGCTACCAGAATAATCGAGATGTGGTAACCAGAAAGAGAAGTGTGTACATGGTCATTGCATGTCTGGCCACAATGAGACAAACACGTCCTCCACAATGAAAAGGTATCCCTCAATAAGAGACTCATTTTACTAAAGATGAACTAATTTCTCAAAGTGAAGTGAGAGAGAGAGCGAGAGAGCGAGAGAGCGAGAGAGCGAGAGAGCGAGAGAGCGAGAGAGCGAGAGAGCGAGAGAGCGAGAGAGCGAGAGAGCGAGAGAGAACGGGAGGCCAGTCTTTTGACCTTGACTTTAAGGATTTATTGTAACACATCAGAGTCTATTGGACATTGAGGCCATCAGTGGGACCGGGGGTTTGTAGTGTGTGTGTGGGGGGGGGGGGGGGGGGGGGTGGGAGCTGTGAGTGGTCTCCAGCCAGACACAACCTTTTAAGGGTCCTCGCTGCTTCTACACAGAGCCAGCGACTGGCCTGCTAATACACCACGACATTCCAGTAATTGATATCAGGTATGTGAGTGCAGAGAGAGCCAGGAGCACTCCTCTCTTTCTTTTGCTCTTACGTGATTTCTTTTAATGAAAGCAACATTAATAATGTCACTGGATACAGTGTGTAACCAAAGTCAATTGCATGACATTATGAAGAAAGAAAAAAAAGGACCAAACTCTGGTGCCGGTTTTATACATGAAACAAACGTGCGTTCTTCCGAGATGGATAAGGAGGGTAATTTGGGGTTTTACAAGGCTGATTCTGCAGTAAACATAAAGCGTTTCTATGCAGCCCTTGCAGTCCACAGATTCATTGTAATATTAATGCAGTTCATTTCGATTTGGGCTTTTTGAAGTTTACCAGACTACATTTGAAGTCCAGATATTGGAGAGGATTCCAAGCGTATACATCCTGTACAAAAATTCCTCTCTCTCTCTTTGTCCCTCCCTATTTGCCCATGTATCAAAGGCTCTGGATCAATCTGATTACTCAGGAGATTAAATAACAAGATGGACTCAATTATTCAGTATGTTCTGTACAGTAGGTTTCAAAGTTATAGAACAGAGCACTACCCATTTAGGAGTTTGATGAGAAACACTTGGTATTCTCCCTCCAGTGTGTTTGAAGGGGCCATGTTCAGTGTCTGTTTCTTCAAGTCTCCTTCCTGGTAGATATTCTACACTGGTGCATTGTGGTACTCTGTCCCAGAAAGCTTGCAATACCTTCTGTTCTGATGGGTTAAGGGATTGCGGATGATTGACCTTCAGTGACCTTTCACTACCTTTGATGCAGGGGTCAGCTGGGGGTGAGATACTTACGTTTTCATAGAGTGCCTGCAGGGTCTCCAGGTCCACCACAGTGTTGTCCAGGTTCATAATGGCTGGAGAGAGGGGGGAGACAGACAGAGAAACATTGTTAGAAAAAGAGAAACGGGGCGAGAAATAGAGGGAGGTTAATCAGAGGTTTCCAACGAGGAGTGACACGTCAGAGGTTAATAGAGTGTAACCACTGGTCATGAGGTGAAAGGCCAGCGCTCCTGAGCTCCTGCACCCCCCCCCCCCGCGCGCGCACGTCGCCATAGGGACACAACACGCCGTGGCGCCACTTGTCTTAAACCCCGCGCTCACCAGCGCCAACAAGGCGCCAACAAGACGCCAGGGAGCGTGATCAGGAGCCCTGAGAGCCCAGGGAAGGGGAGGAGGGAACCGTACAGCCAACAGCAGGGGGGAGGGAGGGGGAGAGAGAGAAAAAAAGAGAGAGAGATGGTGGCCGGTACCAGCGACACCAAATAAGCTCATTGGTGTCCCACAGGCAGGTCTGCTGGGCTGGCTGGGCCTGCTTTAATCCCTCCCAGTATTAACCTCTCTGCTTGGCCCCTACTCCAGGTCAAACCCTCGCCGTGTCAAGCCCACAGCTTTACAGCAGATTTGGACATATTTCTTTCCTATTCCCACAGGGTTCAGTGCCACCCACAGGATCCCCCCAATCCCATGTCACCCTCTCCCGAACTGCTTGTAGCAACCACCCCTTCCAGCCGACCAAGCTTGACACCACTAAGCAGCTTAATGGGGGTGTGATGAGTCTGGGGGCAATTAACTAGATTTGTCTCAGGTGGGGGTCTCTCCAGTCAAGGCTGTCAGACTGGGACTACTCTTGTCCAGCACCTGAAAACTACAGATACCAAGCTGCACACACCTAGACCACTCATGTCATCATCATAGCCTATGCATGTCTATCTCTCTCAAAGCTTCATGTACAGGAACATGACAGCTGTCCAAACTGAGCAGGGATTACTCATCTCCACTCAACAGCCCTGCAGAAACCCCTAGAGTCTGTCGTGCTATTGTGTTTCAGCTTTCTCTTTACTGTGGGCTGACACAGTCTCTGGAAACACTACACCTGGGTAGAGAGAAACACAAAACGCACACATAAGCACTCCAATACACACAGCTATGTCTGCATTCCGAGAACACAAACCTACATACATACACACACATTGCAACAAACTCACTTTTATTCACACACAAACACACACAGGCGCTCACCTCCACGGAGGGTGGAAATATTTGCCCACCAACATGTAATCAGGCAGCAGCACATGGCCGCGCTGACGAGGGCGCTGATGAAAGCGCCCGCTACCTCGGGCCTGTCAGAGAACAAAGAGGCAGCGTCTGAATTCCCGCTGTCGCCTCTTTGTCTCGGCGGCCGGGGATCTGGCGCCTCCAACTGTAATCCTTTAAAAGTAAATGTTTGAACACAAACAGAGCTGAAGATGTGGATTGTTGAATCTAAGATATAGTGTTACATCGCAGGGCTCTCTGGTGCTGAGGACCACGAAGCAAGGAGGTGAGAGAGGCGGAGCTCGGCCGCCCATCGGTCAATCTGCGTGTGTGTGTGCGGTGTGTGTGTGTGTGTGAGAGTCAACACTCCTCCAGTGAGGGTCAGGAGTGTTGATATGGGACAGGTTTGTCTGAGCGAGTGAGAAACTGCACCCAACGGACGAGAGCGTGTTACTGTGCTGCTACTGCCACGACACTGGTGAGGAGGGGAGTGCTGAGGCGTGCATGGCTCTGGGTGTGTAGACCTTCAGTATGGATGTTTCCTTTACACCCTGGGAACCAGCCAAGCAGGGCTAAAGGAGTGGTATTGTTTTCAATTGTGATCCGAGGCAGAGTAGCACACACTAAACCATAAACACTTCTGGGTGAAATCCAGTCTCTTGTTTGAGCTCAGTGCTGATGAGCTACAGTTTTTTTTTTTTTGTGTGTGTTACTGCATTGATGGTAGCAACGAAAAACTTCTCAGCACGAGGTGTGAAGTTGACAAGAGCCAGACACACACACACGCACATCAAACCAGCCTCGTTAACACTGCATCCAGCCGTGGTCCCAGCTCAAAGGATATCCATGTTTATCATTCCTCACTGTTTGAAATGAGACCTGTAGGAAACGGCATTAAGATATTACAGTATGTATACAGTCCATTCTACATAAGGAGTGTGTTGGTAAAATGACACTATCAACAATCACACAGAAATTAGTTATTTGGCTTTCTTTGGCTTTATCCCCTGCATAACATCGAGGTATAGGAACAGCTCTACCACAGGGCCGTGCACACACGCACACACACACCACATAAACACACACTGAGACAGGCATAAACACAGTAGGAACAGCCTCATTGGATTCCACAGAAAACTTCATTGGTCCAAGATGCTGAGACCAGCTGGAGTCCAAGTATTTGACAATCCAAGGTAAAATTGATACATTAAATAGTATATTATTTTGGGACTGAATCTTAATCAGTTGAAAAGTAGACGTGCACATTATTCCCATGTCAAATCAAGCTGGGTTTCTGTATCTGGCAAGGTATTCCTGGTCTGACCACCAAAGACCAGAACATTGAGACAAAGCTGTGCTCAAAACATATAATTTACAAATTTTACATTTGAAAAGCTGACCCTGTCTTTTGTACGCTCCTACTTTACTGTATTTTACAATACAGTGTGCGTGTGAGAGTAAGTGAGAGAAAGATGGACAGCAAGAAGGTGCGTGTTCAGCGCATGCAACTCAGCAAGCATGAATGCGTGTGTCCTCATCCAACTCCTCTTTGGAGTTGACCTCCTGGCAGGGCAAACAGATACCGCCAACATTTTGAATGTACACACCGGCTGTAAATCAGCCCTCTGACAGAGGCAAGATGGGGGAGGATAGCTCTCCATCTCACTACATGTCCAGTCACAGATGCTGTATGGGACAAGGGATATATGAGACACATGTAATCCTTTTACAGGTCAAACTCAAGACATGACTCAAGGCTTGGCTCAAGGGAGTAGAACTCCCTTAGAACTGGGAGTAGTACAGAACCACCACAGGGAGGGATGCAGCTCGTGTATGGCTTTTCTCACACCTGCATACAATCCTTTCTACAGGATGAATTTGACCTATTGGAGAGGCAATCTGAACAGCAGGGGTTCATCAGATGCTGACTGACAAGTAACCAAACCCTCTACCTAACGGTAAGGAAGGCAGCTGTAAGGAGTTGATTCCCAACCACTAAAACCTCCCAAAACTCAACAACCTTTATTTTATTTTGAGGGGTGGGGGGGTGGCAGCAGGGAAACTTCAGAAAATCATATTTTATGATCTAGCCGCAGCTATGTGATAATGACTAGAAGTAGCTTATTTTCAAAAGGAAATTAATAGTGATATTTATATCACTATTGTATTTATAATAGTGAAGAGAATGCTTGCCTGTGTTCACAACTATGCTATTAGACGCCAGGCTAGCGATTCATATCCATGCGAATTTGCCAAGTCTGAGAAGGAGATCTATGGAAGATGTAAACACTTACAGATTCCTGTAAATAACCACAGGCAATCTATCTGATCCCCTCTGTAGATACTGTAATCACACAGAGTGCATCCATACCTCAGCCTGGTCCTCTGATTTAGGAGCCATACACACACACACACACACACACACACAAACCTAGAGGGCAAGAGTGCAGGGTGGATTCAGGGCATGCACCTTTCCTGACACCATTACAAATTCCCAAGATCATTTTACAGACTCACAAGGATGGGGGGTGGACAGGGTCGGGGAGCTCAAACATGGCAACCGCAGGCTAACACCAATCCAATGGGAACCAGGGAGAGCTCGATGGAGAATCTCCCTTCAATTCTGCGACTAGATGTTTAACAAAGGAAAGGCCTGATCCTCGTGACAGAGCCCTTGCATATGCCTGGCCCGCTGGCATATAAACACATTGATTAGACGGAAATTAACGACAAATTCTTCTGCAACCGGTATAAAATATACAGCAACATTCCACCCCCATAGGGGCCTGATGGATATGCAGAGCTAAAATAAACGGACGGAATATCTCTCTCTCTCTCCTTCCCTCTCCCCCAGCAGAGTGAGAGGTCTCTCTCTCCATCCCTGTCCCCCAGCAGTGTGAGAGGTGAACTAATGTCTTCTACAGGGACATCTCACAGCTAGTTAATGTGCTACTAGCAACTAGGTTATCCCAAACTGGCTTACAATAGCAAATTGCTGTTCTCAGATGATCATCTTGTGCCACACTGAGCTACATCTTCATATATGGGGATTATTTTAATCCCCCCCAACGATCCAACCCACACTCCCTCTCACTCTATTCCCTGTCGTTGATAAGCGGGCATTTCTCTCGACCACACGATATATGGTTCCCACCGGTTAACACCACCACCACAAACAGATGGGAGACGATGTGTCCCGTGTGTTTCAGTTGGTTCCCATTCCGCTCCCAGCGGCTCCGAGCTGAGGCTCAGAGCTGAGGCTCCGACAGAGAGGCAGGACCACATCATTGTTTTCACGTTTCCCTCTCTGACTGAGATCCATTTGCAGTTCTCCACAATACCACACGCCTGGCGCCAGCCCCAGCTCCTCACTACGCCGCTACCGCTCTGTGCAGGGGGGGGGGGGGGTGTTATGGTGTTTGTAAGTCTGACAGAATGTCAGGAGTCCTGAACACTGACACCTTAAAATGCTGACTGTCTTGCTACAGATTTAGCAGGAACGAATGCGTCTCCCGCTTGATGAAAACATTTTGTGCGTGTGTCTGTGCATGTGTGTGTTTGTGTGGATAATGGGGGTAGTGGATAAGGAATTCCTGAGATTCTTGCTGGTTGAATTACATTAACCATCCAGACATATGTCCTGTATTGGGAGTTGTAGAAACCTCCAAAACACAAACCAAACAGTCATGTCTGTGACTCCGACACACAGCCAAACCTCAACACGTTGCTGTTGAGTGATGTGGCGCTTGAGAGAAAAGCAGAAACCAACATTACTCATGCAAATGGATGTCAATTTTGTCTTTACTGTTTATAATTCAAATGCGGCGACAAATAAATTCCCGATTTGCCTTTCATGGCAGAGGAGATTTAACACAGAATGTAATGGACGCAAATCAGCAACTGCACTGCATCTTACAGTAAACTGCACTGGTGAGTAAGGGTGGGAAAGTGGAGAGAGAGAGAGGAGGGGGTTGAAAGTGAGACGGGGGAGGGCGAGATAGGAAAGTGACGGAGAGAGAGAGAGAGAGAGACATACCAGCCAGGGACCTTTCGGAACCAGAGAATGTCTGAAACCAAACAATCGTATCAACAACACAAACAACAACAATGACGACAATGGAACAGCGAGACTGGGTCAGTAAACGAGGACAAGGGAATACAAGGGAGGCTCTGACGCACACACAGACTATCTGAAGGAAGCCCCATTCAATAGCAGCTCCTACTGGAATCTGAGGAGAGCTCCGAGCTGGACCGAACGCATCAAGTCAGGATATTTATATGAGGCACACCGGCCTCGCCCTCACAGCCTCACAGCCTTCATCAACGGGGTCCACATGGTCCTCATATGGAAGGTGTCTGGAGCGGATTGAGGCCTGGCCCCCAGGACTCACCGTGCTGGATGTCCTTCATATCCAGGTGCAGACTGGACATCAGGATGCCTACTGCCTGGGAACGCTTGTTGTTCAGCAGCTTCACCACCTGAAACACACACGTAGAGAGGGTTGATGAAAGCACACGCAACATCTATGACCAAACATGTTAGTACCATGCACTTCTGATCCTTGAATTTCTGCTGTTCTTTCTTTGTGCACTGTTTGTACACCACTTTGGATAGAAGCGTCTGCTAGAAATATTTTATGCAAATATCAATAAAGCTGGTTACATGAGCACATGCATCTTTACATACTATGTATCCTTACGGGGACAGTTCACCCAAAAATCGTATTTTTCCTCTTACCTGTAGTACTATGAATCCATGTTAATTGTTTAGGTGCCGAGTTTTAGAGATATTGGCCTTCTAAGATATGCTGGAATTTAATGGGCACTCGGCTTGTGGTAATTAAAGTGCCCAAAAATGCATTGGATAAACTCAGCAGCAATGTCTCCTTCCAAAAATGATGACCTGGTTACTCAAGATAAACCACAGAACCTCATGTGAGCAGTTTCATGTAGGAAGTTTGGTAGAAAGAAAATAGGTCCTACATGAAACTACTCACAACAAATCTGTGGACTCTCTTGAGTAACCTGGTCATGATTTCTGGAGAGAGACAAGAGACACCCTTTTGGGCACTTTGAGCACCACAAATATGTATTTTGGATTTTTGGCTGAAATCTTCCCTTTAAACGATCACTTTATTTACATTATTGAAGCAATTTGGTCATAAGGGAGTAAAAGACTCACGTCAAGGTGAAGGAAGAGATGAAGGAGGGAGATAGTGGAATAGAGAGAAGGAAACCAAAGACCAAAAAAGAAAGAAAGAGAAAGAAAGAAACAAACTGACTGTCTAGTTCACATCCTCTGACTCCTGTCCCAGAAGTCAAGGGCAGTGATGGTCAATTGACTTTAAAAGCCTGCTATCCCAGTTAAGCAGTTACTCGCTCCTCTGACATTTATAATCTCCTTGCGTTAAGTGTTCATTGGAAGCAGATGTGCTCATTGTGTACCTGGAGATGTAGTCTGTCAGCGAGCCCACTGCAGCAGCACTGCATGGACAAGAACTCCTTAAACTGACAATACATGTGATGGGCCGGGGAAAACGGCTCCCAGAATACTGCCTGGACTTGACTTGCAGCACACACACACGTATATAAATCTGTCTGTGAACTTTTCCAATAGTCTGTCCCCTACAGCACCGTGGCACACCATTTCTTGATGAGGAAAACAAAAACAAAAGCAAAGTTGAAGAAAACAAGACAAGGCATTGGAAACATTGGAAAGATGCCTGTGCATGATCTTCCGAAAGGAGCAGGGTCCCAATCCTGACCAGCCTCAGCTGGCCCACACTCCTCTCCTGCACTGATTAGATCATTACTGAGGGGGAGGGGGGGAGGGGGTTTATGGTCCAAGCCCAGAGGGGAATATCAGGTCACTCAACCACAATACTGGAGAACCAAGGGTCTCCAACCAGTGCTGACTTTCTCTGTGCCTGCACACACACATGCACACGCTTACACGCAAACACACATGCACACGCTTACACGCAAACACACGTGCTCACACAGAGCTCCAGGAAAAACAAAAGCCCATTCTCCAAACTTTGTGTCAAGATCTGTATCAACGTGCTGGACAATGGTGCGTCTTCAAGAGTGAGCCTTGACAAAGCTGGGTGGGCACCCTTGTCTAGACAAACAGCATGGAAGCACAAATGTGTTACTGACATTCTTAGAACTCTGGCATTCCCTTTAGCAGCCTCTAAGAGCTCCTAGGAATGAATTATATATCCTTACTTAAACACTTCCTATTGCCAACATGCCTTCTGCAATTTCAGTAAAGAAAACATGTTACTTCCTATGAAGAAAAATGTTTCTGGACAACTTCTGGTCGTTTGGAAACTTGGGGGGAAAAAATAATAAGAAAAAATAAAAAGATACCAATTATTTCAATCAGTTTGTGTCTGAGGTCATGTTTAAAGCAGGAACCACAGACTGGCTGAGCTCTCAGTTCCTCTGAAGCACATCAAAGGTGAGAGGTTTTTTTCAACCAAACTATTTAGGAGGTCAATTGCTGAAACAAATAAAATTCCTGAAACACTTTTATTTGGCGACTCAAAATTGCCTCCAGATTTACAGCAAAAACACAACTTGGCGGAAAGTAATGTGATTTTGGGACAACTATAATTCAAACAAGATAAATATGGTGGTTAGAAATTAATAACATGAATAAAATACATATTTTCTGCTGATCAAATCATGGGTAAGAATTGTAAATAATTATAAAATGAAGCAGAAAGCACTATACAGGATCAATACACATTCTGCAGGAATGTAAGACTGAAAAAAAAAAAACATTTAATTCAGTAGATGTTCAATGACATCTAATTGAACTAGAAAAAGACTAAGATAGAGAATGCGGGATAGAGAAAGAGGGAGAAAAACAGAGACGACAGTAGAATGAGCCTTTAGCACCAGTGGTCGGGGAGCTAAGATCAGAGACCAGAGGCAGCTGCTGGTCTTTCAAAGAGGGGGAAGCTCATTTTCGACCTACATCCTAAAACCATTTATTTGGCTAGGTCACTGGCTAGTTCACCCCTACAACACTAGCCTAACCTACTGAATTAATTAATGAATGAACGAACAATCTAACAAAACAATATTAATCTTGAAGGAGAACATTTGGAAATTAGGTTCAACTGAAACAAGGAACGTGGTGTATAATTGTATGAAATTTATGATGAAAGGTGGTTAGCAATTTTGCCAAGCAAATACCCCAAAATAGGTTGCTGCAGTTTGTCTTTCAACTACAGTTGCAAAATCCGCGATGGGACTGAGCTTGAATAGCTTTGATGACTTTTTATAGTACAAAATCACTGTCAATCAAAAGGAGATGCTGTTTTTCGACAGACCCTCCAATCATCACGCGGAAAACCAGTGTCGAGTCCAGCCCACTCCTCCATTCACCCCCAGAGACGCTGAGCGTCCAGGGCGGGACATAATCGCAGCATTTATCCAATGACCGTATAGTTTCGAAGCACTGAAAAAAACTGTTCAAAGCAGCCCCATTGAAGTCCATGGAAGCACTACGGGAATGTATGAGAAGGAAATTAGTCAGTCGACCTGCTAACTCATCATTCGATATGAACGTGTTCTAACGTATTTAAAATGTTAACACAATAGTAAACATTTGACCATGAATTTTTTGAAATGTCGGAGACAGGACGCTTCCATCGCCACTGTTGGAGACAGGACGCTTCCATATAGTGGTAAACATGAAGCCACAGACGCCAAAACACCTTCTAACATCAAGCTACCCTAACCTCAACCTGCTGCTTCCCATGCGCTCGGCCTCAGTCAGCTCCCTCCCTGCCTCGGCCTCAGTCAGCTCCCTCCCTGCCTCGGCTGACTCCTTCCCTGCCCAAAGTCTAGAACTCTGACACCTCAACAAGCACGCAGTCAACCTCATACAGGAGCTTCTGATGACGAGGAGGAGAAGACTGACCTGTTTGGCTTTAGACTTGGTGATGGTATCAGACAGGGGCTTCTTCTTCTCTTTGACAGCTGTTTTGGAAAACAGCTCCACAAACTCCTGGAAGTCAACGTCAGGCTCCTCGACCTTGTCCCACACCAGAGAGGAGCTCACCTCCCTGGGGAAAGATGGGGACATGGCAAGGTTTTACCTTTAGAAAATGCGGACATTCAGTAGCAAGCCAATTACAGGTTTGATGTCTTTGAATTGAATACTGGTAATATTCAACTCTGGTGTCCCGAAACCAGTCCAGTTACAATGACATTGTATAATGTAATAACATGCAACAACTATAACTACTATGTATGCTAGAATGGCATACATGGTATGTAAAAGTATTTGTACTTCTTCATATTCAGCTGTATTCTGGTCCAGTACAAAGGCTTCATGGGCCTGGGAGGCTCAACCATGCCTTTCCGGGGGGGTTTCTCATGGGCCATTCCCAGGGCGTAGAGTCCCAGGGGCAGTGGAGGGGGCAGGGAGCCCAGCCCTCCAGACGGAGGGGGGAAACACACTCCTGGAGGAGGAGGAGGAGGAGGTGGGGGGGCTCCACAACCAGGAGGGGGAGGAGGAGGAGGAGGAGGGGGTCCCATCCCAGGTAACGGCGGAGGGGGCGGGGGTCCTCCGCCTGGCAGAGGGGGCGGTGGTGGTGGTGCTGACATGCCTGGTAAGGGTGGAGGGGGTGGGGGCATGGACATACCAGGGAGTGGGGGTGGAGGTAGAGGCATAGCCCCTCCTGGTAAGGGTGGGGGTGGTGGAGGGGCTATGGCCTGCCCTGGAAGTGGGGGAGGTGGCGGGGGAGGCGGGGGAGGAACGGGTAGGCCGGGGAGGGGTGGGGGAGGCGGAGGAGGGGGAGGTTGGGTACCACTCTGCTGCTGCTGTTGGCACGTACACACGAATCCCTGCCCCCGTTTTGGTGAGCCGGGTAGTTCAGAGGGGAGGCCAGCGGGGCCAGAGGGGGAAACAGCCACCCCATTCTGGGATGGGAGAGGCGGAGGTGGAGGGGGAGAGGGGGGTGGGGCCATGGATGCTTGTGTCTGGTCCATTAAAGGCACTTTGAACCTAAAGCTCTCGTCCATGGGCGACGTCTGAACGGACTTGGCCTCCAGGCGACCCAGGAGAAGGCCCAGTCCCTCGTCCGTCTGCAGGTCCACATCACACACAGCCCTCAGCAGCCCCGCCTCCCCCCCGCACTCCTGGTCCCTGGTGGCAGTGCCGTCCTTGTCCAGCAGGGGGTACTGTTTCTCCAGCTCTGCAATCTTGGTCCTCAGGTCCTCAATGGTCTGCTCCAGCTGCTCGATGACATTTACATGCTCCTCTTTCAACTTCACCGTCTTGAACACCGACTCCTCCTGGTAATGTGAGAGAAAAGGATAGAGAGAGAAGGAGAGAGAGAGCTACTAGGTGAATCTACACAGACAGATGGAATATGGAATGCTTGTACTGGATCCCACTTTTAAGGCAAATATATGAGAATGCTGCCCCCTGCTGACATAAGTTGTGATCAGCAGTCTGGATAATACATTATATTTCACATAACATTTTTTTTCATTTAGCAAACGCTTGTATCCAAAGCGATGTACAAATAATGCATGTAGAAAGTTCTGAAGAAGACTAAAGATCAGAAGCTCATAGTTGTACAGTATTCATGGTGGTCAGCGTCAAGGAGACGTGGGACGTGGTACTAACATGCAGCTCTTTCTCCTGCTCCTTCTGTTGTCTCTTCAGACCCAAGATGGCTGCCTGGTGCTCTGTGTAAACGGGGAGAGTGAAACAAGATCAGAACAGGCAGACATGACCCCAGAGCTGAGGACAGGGGTGAACACTGCTGCACAGTCGCCTGATCGGGTAAAACAAGATAAACATGCATTGTGATGATGGTTATTATTTGAATCAATGTGGGACATATAAACAGGGATGACAGGTTCATTTTGAAAATTGCACAAAAACAATAACCAAGCATGTTTTGGTCAGCTAGTGGTAGTCTGTGAGGCAGAGGGTAAGGGAAGTTAGGCAGGCGTGAGATTTGGGGCAACGTGATGGTGGGAATACCACCCCATCTCTGCTTGCCCAAACCCTGACTCTTTCACTGTTGCCAGGCAACCTCTCCCCCTTTTAAACCATGCGGTAGAAGCAACAAAACAGCTACACACACGTCATTTGGAAGACATAATTAGTCAGTGGTAACTCCATAAACACAAAGCGCAAGTTCAAGTTATTCATGCAAATCAAGTTATTACTCACCCTCTTCATCCTCTATAGGAAGAAAATGCATGAAGAAAGAAAGACTACATTTAGAAACAACATTTAGTACCTTTCTGGCATTTGTCCAGGCCATGCTTGGCAGATTTCAAACAAGCTAGGGACCTTCCTCTAAAACAAGCTCCTCTCAGACAGAACCCATCCTACTGTTTAAGCCAGAGAGTAAAAAAGGTGAGGCGTAGAGCAGGGCTGCATATATTAGCTTTATTCGTTTCCCTTTCTCTTTCAACATCGGCGCATAAATGTCACAAAAAACAAAGCTGGGTCTCAAGTGCCTGGCTGGCTATAGAGAAAGGTTGACTGAGAAGGAATAGAGCACATCAAATAAGACTGGCGAAGGGACGGAGAGATGGAGAAGTGAACTCACTGCAGAAAGGGGAAGGGTTTTCCCACATGGGGACCTTCTCTACTGTAAGTCGTAGTCAATCCCTAAACTATAGTGGGTGCTACTTGTTTGATATATAGTGCGTGTTGTGTGTGTGATGGGGGCGGTCACAATGGTGGCCCTGCCTACCAGCCTCGGTGTACTTCAGGCCAGGCCGGTCCTCCCCTCCAGGTCTGGGAGGAGGCCACAGGGTCCTGATCTGCCCAGGGATGCGCCCTTCAATGTGCTCCATGGACTGGGGTGGCTGGCTCACTGCCGCCCAGGTGTACAGCTGGTCTTGCTGGAAGCGGGAGGAAACAGGGGTGGGTGAGTTAGGACCAGTAGAGGAAATGAATATACACCACTTGACTACTACAGTAAGAACCACATCAGCATCCGCCCAAACCGGCACCAAGGTCTCGTGGTTGACTGTACTGCTACAGTACATGGAGGACGATCACGTGTCATCACACTCAGAGGCATCACCATATACTAAACTGAGCCTCTAGAAATCCAATGCAACATAACCGACATTAGAATCCAGATAGCTGGATGAAGATGACTGCTAGGTGGTCCACCGGCTCCAGCTGGCTAACCTGCAAGTGTTCAAACAGGCTACATTTCCGCCGCACGGTCTGTTTGAGTTTGAGCCAAGCCAGGTCCAGCCTCCTCTCCCTCTCCTCACCCCGGCTCTGCCCGCTGACTGTCAGCAGCTCCCGGACCAGCTCAGGCACCTGGGCCAGGACCAGGGACCTGCCGGCATCCCCACACACCACTGCAGAGAGAGGGCAGCTGACGGGCTCCGGGTAGCTCTCCGAGGCGGTGTCCCTGGATCTCTCTGCGTCAGTGCCTGCGGGATCTGCCTCTCCATCTGGGTCCGCGTGTTTTCTTCTGTCCGCATCGGTCTCCTTGTCCGACACACCCTCCATGTTCCTGTCAGTTTCAGGGTTGTAAATCACATGCGCTGTATTTCATGGTGTAGCTGTGTCTCTGGTAACGGCCGGATCAGCGCTCGACGGCGCTCCCTGAAGAATGGGACGATCCTTAACGAACCAGGATGAATACAGAACAAGGTCGTGAGTCAGCATTTTTCCCGGGAAAGGACCGATATCCAGACCGCGTTGTGGCGGTACAGTAGGTGGTGTTCATTTCTCGCAGGTGTCGCCCGCCCCTTGCAGTGCTCTCTCTCCTCTCAGCTCCAGATAGCTTCCGCCTCTCTCCACCTGTCCTAGATCCTGATGATCCAGACTCTTCCTCTGCTGTAGATCTGCCCGAGCTGACATCCTCCCCGTCCTCGGCCGGTCATCTGGCCGCCGTAGCCACGACAACCCTGTCCCGTCCCCGCCGGTCTCCCTCTCCCCCCTCTCCCCCTCCCGCATGGTTTCCTGCTTGCCTTGCAGCTTTTTCTAGGCTGCAGACCAGCCTGGCTGCGGCTTGCAGTCAGATCAGGTTCTCAGTGACGCTGCTCGGCGTGCACGGTGGAGGAGAAAGGAAAGGTGGGGGGAAAAGAAGGGAGGACGCAGTGAATGGAGGGGGGGGGGGGGGACCGAGAGGGTGGGGAGGGGTAACGGGTAAGGAGGGGATGGAGGGCATGGAGGAAAGTGGCAAAGGATGACTTGATTAATTCAGGTCAATGCCTGGCGAAGCTATCCAGTCCCGTTCTCGGTGAGTCTGTGGTCCAAAACAGTCCCAAAGTCACACGTGGTGCAGGAGCGCTGGCAGCTGAGCTCTGGTCCCCAGACACTGCTACTGTACAGTGACTCTGCGTCCTCATGTGTTAATATGATCCTGCCTGAGCCGAGCCAGACACACTGCTGAGCAGGATCGCATCCAGAAGGAATCGGATGGGGAGGCATTTGGTTTCCACAAGGGGGCATTTTGTATATAGCTCTCTTATAGAAACGTATCGCTAACCTATTGCTTTCAAAAGGTTGACAATGTATTTTTGATAACAAGTTTAGATAAAAACGTATGTTATGGATGAGACTGCGGAAGCAAACTCCCACAATGCATCCCACCTGGGGCATGTCAGTACTGACTGTACCAGACGGCAGGCCTGTGTTAAACCCTCAACTCAACAAGATAAAACATCTGTTATCCTAAAGGAGACCGATTCTTCCTACACTGTACAGCTGGTATTTGTGGGGTCCAAACCAAGATTCAATTTAACGGCCTCATGCACATCGAGGGCTGTGAAACTGAGAACAGTTGTCTCCAATTTGGAGTTAGGTCAACTGCGGTTGGGTCGTGGTAACCATCAACGGTTCTCTATGATCTGGTTTCTAGCAGCATGAAATCCAGAGATGGAATCAAGCACATGGCATAGCAGCAGTCTAATGGTTCTGACCCTGAACATGAAGAAACCCCCATCTGGGTTTAACAACCCTGCTGGCCCGCAAAGACTAGCTGTTTTAGTCAAAGTAGCACTGTAACTGTCAGGATTCTGCAGCAAATAAATGGGCTTTGTTTCCTGTATGTTGTGCACAAATCTCAATGGACTGTGCAATGAAATATAAACGTTCCACAGCTGAAAGCATGAAGCTCTACTCACGTCAAACTTGGAGACAATGTGGGAGGTGCTGCCCCCTAGCTGCTCCCGGAAGCAGTCGGCGAAGGGCAGGAGGAGGCCCATGGCCAGGATGCGGGAGCACAGCCGCTCTGCCTCCTCTGGAGGGCCGGACTCGTGCTGCATGAACAGCTTCTCCAGCAGGGTGCGCCCTGGAGTCACAGAGAGGGGAGACAGGAGGGGGAACAGGGAAGAGCATCACCACCCTTGCGGTTGTTCAGCCTGTCCTAAGCAGCTCTGGAGGACACTCTGGAAACAGAGGGAGGGGAAAGAGTGCACAGACGTCGCAGGAACACTGGCTCTTTCTTCAGCACCACTGGAGACCCAGTGAGATACAGTACGTTACTGTGATGCCCCCACGCACAGCTGGGTGCACACTGGAGGCACTTTACATAGATCCAGCACATACAGTAAACTGGATCTGCCTTTTAATAGATAAAGGGATATCAACTTGGTAAAGTGTACAGAAGTGTAGGGCAACAATACAGGCGCAGTAGAATGGAAGAGGTTGATAAAGAGTTTTCTTGCTCTCTTGAGACACCGTGAGGCTAAGATGTTATTGATCCACTACTGTTCATAAAGTACACTGAACAGTACAGTACTGTATGTCTCTGAGTCAGGTTCACAGGATTTCTGGAACCAATACTGTGACAACACCTCTTAAAATATGCTTACAACAAGTCGAAAATGTGTCTATTTATGGATCTGTCAACGTCATGCATTCTGTGTGTGTGTGTGTGTGTGTGTGTGTGTGTGTGTGGATTCTTGAAACCCAGTGATAGACCCAGCCCTAAAGACTCAGTATTGAATGCACAGCAGTTGGTGCATTTCCTCCCCTCTTAAACCATAGTGGTGACTGATGAGTCACAGGCGCCTCTGTCCCTGTATTTCCTTTCCCCACTCATCCTCCCATCCAGCCACCCTCTCCTCCCTCCCTCCCTCCCAGCCTCTCATCCTCTATCTCTCTCACTTCTCATCCCCCGCCTCCAGATCCTCTCTCATCCTCCATCCTGTCCTCCATGGCCCATCACAGTGACAGATGGTATAATGTAATTTGAAGGCGATGCAGCAAACACCTTAGCATAAACCCGTGAACAGTTAAGTACTACTTTTGAGCACCCCTGCTAGCTCAGAAACAGCCACTTCAGACTGCCATCAGCAGACAGACTGTAGTGGAAAGGACAGAAATAAATAATATGCATGCTTAAATGATGAACGGCTGTGTCAAGTGCTTACTGTAGTACAAGTAGAACACTGACTATGGCAGTATTTCATTTAATGAAGCAATGCTCAAGAACATCAACAGTCGACCATTCTCATATTAACACATTTCAATTTGAGGGATATTTACATAACGGAACAACAGATATCATGAGGGACAATGTTGTGCATCGCTAAGAAAACAAATCACTTTACCAAATTGAATGGTCATACCGTAACCGTTCAATTCACTTATAGCTGAGATAGAGAGAACCAATCAATGGCCAGTATCTGCTCTAGTTTAGCCCTCGCCTGTGTCATGCCACAGTGCTGTCTGGCCCTTGGTACAGTTGAGCTGAAGAGCAAACACGCTAATTCCAATTAGCATCGCTCCATTGGATTCATTAGTCAATATGAGCATGGCAGGGCTGACAGACGTCTGTCCTAGAAACTTCAGTACAAGTTGTCCACACCCCTGATGACAAGGGGGTTCAGGTTGACAGGAAAGGAGTGAAGGGGAGAGGAGGGTATGAAAGCATTGGTTTCCACGGTGATGCCAGACTCGAAGTGAGTGAGTCATTATGGGATTCAAGGAAAATATTTTAGAGCAATTCTACTCCTGAGTACTCTAGTGAATGTATTTTCATCTGGCCTATAAGAACTCTGCCTATTTATATATCTACATATATATACACAACAAATGTTCCTACTAAATAACTTTCTCTGGAACACAATAATCTCTGATGAACAATGGGAAAACTCACGCGAGCAGGGACACAGAGTAACCAGTAGTCCTAACTGGAGGGAATTTGGATGAAAGATTCAAATGAGATGCTTCAGAACTCCACTTATAACATCTAAATGGAGCAATACCTCAGCACAATGTTGGAGGGGTTGTGGCAAGGTGGGAGACCACACACATATATTTTGGGACTGTCCACAGTTATCAGAATACTGGCCAAATATACAAAGGGAAGTAAAAACATGTTTATTTATAGACATACCGTTAGGACCATCACACTATATTTTAGAGATATTGCCTGATAACCTTGAAGAAAATAGCCAAACAAAACTTCTGAGAACCCTTCTTCTAATAGGAAATAAAGTAATAACAGCTTCCTGGCTGAAGCCACAGCCCCCCACAATATCCCAATGGAGGAATAGAATTCAAGATATGTACAGGATGGAACACTTGACTGCACTATTACAATGGAAAAACATAGGTATTCATAAACAACTGGTCCCCCATGTTTGTGTGTATAGTAACGCACACACACACACACACACACACACACACACACACACACACACACACACACACACACACACACACACACACACACACACACACACACACACACACACACACACACACACACACACACACACACACACACACACACACACACACACACACACACACACACACACACACACCTTATCATATCAAATGTATATTTGTTTTTCCTTTTAAGCAATGGACATTTGCAGGCCATTCACTTTCTCTTTCAGAATACTGTCTTTATGCACTGTCAAGTGTGATGTATTGTGTTTGTGGACAATATGTGTAACTCAATTCTGATGGATCCTGGATCCTGATGGCTTGGGCCCAAGATGTCCATGGACTATTAAACCCACTAGCCTAAAACTTGTACTCGTGGCACTTAATGCCACGTTAAAAATGATTGGGTGTGATGTACTGTATAACTGCATTTGATAAAATGAAATAAAAAGTTTAAAAAATCAAATAAAAAAATAACTCTCGGAAGCAGGGCCCATGTGTGTATGTGTTTGTGTCATTGTGTCTAAGAGCCTCATTACTACAGTATTGATGCGTTTCTGGGTCTGCCACCCATCCCCCCCCCACACACACACACACACACACACACACACACACTGCTAATAAGCAGGTTTCCATGACACCAGCTGTGTCTGAGTGCATGTGCATGTGTATAGAATATACACATGAACGCACAGACTATAGTTTGGTCTGAAATCAAGAATAACGCAACCACTGGTCAACGACCAGAGAAGTAACCACAACCCAAAGAGGTTCTTCATCATCCCCCATACCTGTCTGGTGGTTTAGAGCATCTAAAATATTAACATCCCTCCACCTCCCCGGCCGTTGCCATGGAGGGGAGGGGTGAAGAGAGAGGGGGGGGGGGGGGGGGGTTGTGTCAGGAAGCATTGAGGGAGCTAGCGGTCTACTGGGCATGCTCACATATACAGCCATCTGGTAGAGGGAGGAGGAGATTGGAAAGGGACCAGACCTGATTACAGGCCTTCACTCTGTTCTGTCCGTCAGAGTGTGTCTATGTGGGCTTGTACGACTGCATCTAAACCTTCACAAGTCCTACAGGACAAACACAGCTGCTCATAAACACAGGTGACTCCTTTTTGCTACACTACTCCTGCCTTCTGGGAATAGCAGGTAGTGTCTATGAGGTGTCTGTACAGCAGGCAGGGCTTGTGGCCAGTCCAGTACTCTATTAATAAACCAGGCTCCCGCTCAAGGATGAGTCTCCAAGCAGACCACAGAGGACGGACACAGCTCTGAGCTCTAATGTAGACACACACACACACACACACACACACACAGGCGTGCAAGCACATGCACATTCGAGTGCTGAGCAAAACAAAAGCGGTTGAGACCCTGCATCTCCAGAACAACAACAGTGACAGCATCTGAGCTAACTGTCCGTTGAACAAACGTGAAAAGAAGTGACCTAATCCCCCTCTCTCTCTCTCCGTTTCCCTCCTCCTCTCTGCTTCTTTTCCCTCTCTCTACTCCTTTCAATCGGGCCTGTAGGAGGAATTGCTATGTCATTTCAAGGAAGAGAGAGAGACAGAGGGAGACAAAAATGGGGAGAGACAAAGGTTTCTGTCTTTCTCAGCCAGCTAGCTGTCCCTAGGCTTCAATGGGCACTGCTGTGTGTTTATGCAAAACATGTCAGGAAATGAACACTGACTGTCAAGGACTACACAAACACCAGCTATCTCTCCAGCCCGCCTAGTAATCCTCCAGTTCAACTAGCAAGGCTGATGCAGGTGGTGTGTGTTGCTGTGCACTTGTTGGCTACGTAGAGGAACATTTTGAGATTTCTGATTTAGAGGACTGAGAGTACTGTCTCAAAGCAGACCTTCCAGTTCTGTTTTTGTAGCTCGTTAAGAAAACCACCACTGTTACTAATATGGATGAGCTGGATGGCAAACCTAGACGTGAGAGCGAGAGAGAGAAAAGATAAACAGATTGAGAGAGTGTGAAAGTGAGAGATTAAGTCTGTTTTCACTCTCTATGCAATAGCATGCAAGAAAACACGGTGAGGGCACAGAGATGTCTAATGTCTGCCAGGCTGGTGGTGGATGTGCATAGACAGGTTGAAATGATTCAGTACACTGCTAGCTTTGAGGTGATTCTGGCACTAAGATAACACAATGATGACTGTCACTGGCATCAGTCTGCTGGTCCTGTGTGCAGCCTGCCTCTGGGTTCAGGGTTTACATGGTTGTCTAAATCAGTCAAAAAATACAAGGCCCTTTAGAAACAGAGAACGTTCTAGAACGTAGACCCAATGTCCCTGACCCAATGTCTAGCATCTGATACCATGTTCATGCAGTACCCTCTACGGCCCAAGGTGAGGATCTGTGACGATCCACAGCTCGCCCACTCACCAGTGAAGACGTCCTGGAAGCTGCCGGTGGATAACTGTCCACAGGAGGACCTCCGCGTGGCACAGAGGGGATGGCTGCCCCCTCTCAGCCTGTCCTCGGAGCCCCCGTACCCCAGGTAGGGCCCCTCGCCCTCCTCCTCGCCCGGACGCAGCCTCTCCAGTTCCTCGGTCCAGTCGGCGGAGCGGCTGAGTGGCCCCGTGATGCTGTGGGAGCGCTGCCTCCGCAGGCGCCGCTGCTCGGCCCGGTGGTGGCCCAGCTCGTAGTAGCGCCGCTGGAGGAGCGGGCTGTGGGCCGGCGAGGCGCCCGGGGAGAAGCTGGGCGAGCTGAGCTGGCGCGTGGTGGTCTTGATGTACGAGGGGAAGATGGGAGGGTAGGGCTTGACCATGGGGCTTCCCCCGCCGCCGCTCCCACCCCCACTCCCGCTCCCGCCCGCCAGGCTGGACTTGAGCAGGCGCGTGGCCAGTGGGCTCTCCTGGAGCGTCCACTGGGAGAAGGACACGCTGCTCTTCCTCCGCTCCACGGTCGGGGCGTCCTCGGGGAGGGGCTCCGAGGAGCTGACGCACTCCAGGGACTCGACGCTTGTGCCTCCCCCCAGACGGACCCCCTCCTCGGAGGCTTGGTCGGAACTCAGCCCCCCCTCACTGAGATCCCCCTGGAACTCGTGGCTCCTGCTCTGGTCGCTATGGCTGTCTGCAGACAGAGAGGGCTTCTCTGGGTACAGGACGTTCTCATCACCCTCCACCACTTCCTCCACTTCCTCCACTTCCTCCACTTCCTCCACTTCCTCCACTTCCTCCACTTCCTCCACTTCCTCCAATTCCTCCAATTCCTCCACTTCCTCCACTTCCTCCACTTCCTCCAATTCCTCTGGGGGCTCCACAGCACTCTCAAACGAGGCGGTGAGATCCATGAAGCTGTTAGCGCTGGTTGTCTTGGCAACCAGGCCTCCCAGCCCCCTATCCGTCTCTGGGGCAGTAGTGGGGGGGAGAAGAGGGAGGGGAGTGAGATGAGCAGCATGCTGGTCCTTTGTCCCCGCGGCAACAACACAAAGGGCTGCTTGAGCCTCGGGCTCCTCCAGCTCCCTTCGCTCCCCGTTTAGCTGTGCTACAGCGGCAGCATGCTCCCTCTCCTCCTCCTCCTCCTCCTTCTCCTCCTTCTCCTCTCTCTCCCTCTCCTCAGCTTCATTCAAGGAACTAAGCAGGCTTGAAACCAGGCCATTTTGTGTCTTGGAGGCAGAGACAGTCAGGGAGTCAGCCGGGGGTCCAGACACACACACAGACCCCTTCTGGAGCTGGGTCTCTCTCTCTGGCTCAGGGGGGGTGGGAGTGGTGGTGTCACAGCTCTGCTTCCTCCTCACTCCGCCTCCATTGCCCCCCCAGCCTCCCAGCCCCTCAGCCCCTGAGATGAGGCCCCCCTGCTGCAGCCTGATGGCCTGCTGGATGTCTGCTAGCAGGTCCTCCTGCTCCGTTGCAGAGTGGAAGCTGTAGATGTCCGTGTCCGACCCCGAGCTGGCCCGCGGCCCTTCCTCTCCGGGGCTTTTCGCCGTGGTGGCTCCTGCCTTCCCGCTCTCCTCCCGGGCCGCGGCGACACGGCCGCTGCCGTGTTCCGCCGCCTCCGTGTCCGACTGGCCCAGCTCGTCCGCTGAGAGGTCTGGGGTCTTGCACAGGGAGTGAGCGCTGTCCAGCTCGTCCTGCTGGGAAATCAGAACGTCCTCCCTGGACCCCCCCATGGAGCCCCCTCCCTTCCCCTTGGACTGGTTCTTCCGCTTACGAATGGAGAACACGGACGACTTGGACTCGGATTTGTTTTTCTTCTTGGTCCCTCCGTCCCCTCCTCCTTTGCCATGCCTGCCGTGGGATTTCTTCCCCGCTCCTCCTCCTCCCTTCTTTGTGCTCTCCGCCTCGCGGAGCCCCGGAGCGTCGTCCGCGGCAACGGTGTTTCCATCCCCCGCTGCCGCGGCCTTCCTCTGCTTTGCCTCCTGGTTCCCCATGATGCTTCTCCTCCTCCGGCAGCACCCCCGCTTGCCTCTCAAGCCATGCCTGGAACAGATGCTCCAGTGTGGGCCTCGTCTGCTTCCTGCTCCCTGCTGCTGCTGGTGGTGCTGGTGGTGGTTGTTGTTGTGCTGAACAGAGAGTCCTCCGTTATGCTGGCTTTCCGATGACGATGGCAGCAGCGCTGATGTTGACAATGATGCAGGGGAGACGTTCGACGACGGTAGCAACCGCGCCTGCACGCTCGCTTTCCTCCTCCTCCTCCTCCTCCTGCTTTTGCTCTCTCTCCGTGACTGCCCCTCTGCGTCAGTGTCTCTCTCTCTCTGCTCTGCTGGCTCGGCCCCCCGTCTGCATAATAGGCTGACGCAGACGCGTCCCTCCGGGGCATGCTCAGCAGAGCTCTCTGCCTGGCTGCTCAGTGCGCCTGTGCAGGGCTGGGAGAGGGGATGGGGCTGGGGCTGGAGCAGGCAGGACTGGGAGAGGGGATGGGGCTGGAGCAGGCAAGACTGGGAGAGGGGATTGGGCTGGAGCAGGCAGGACTGGGAGAGGGGATGGGGCTGGAGCAGGCAAGACTGGGAGAGGGGATTGGGCTGGAGCAGGCAGGACTGGGAGAGGGGATGGGGCTGGAGCAGGCAAGACTGGGAGAGGGGATGGGGCTGGAGCAGGCAGGACTGGGAGAGGGGATGGGGTTGGGGCAGGCAGGACTGGGATAGGGGATGGGGCTGGAGCAGGCAGGACTGGGAGAGGGGATGGGGTTGGGGCAAACTGGGCTGGGAGAGGGGATGGGGCTGGGGCTGGAGCAGGGAATGGTGCTGGATATGATGATTTGGCCACGTTTCGTGTAGCAGTGTCTTGGTCTGAAACGGGGTCTGATATCTCTCATCTCTATGGTTGTCATGTAGCTGTTGGCAGAGGAAGTAAGGCTGAAGGGAGGAGAGGCTGATGAAGGTCCTCTTCCTGTTTAGGTCCCTGTCCAGACAGCCCCAGCTGGCCAGAGCCCCAGGCTCAACTCTGAAGGGGGCTCTGACAATGCTCTCCAGGACAGCATGCACCTGGCTATCCAATGTGTGGATGGTCTGCATCCTCTTCTCCAGAACCCGGTCAAGGGAATCTTTGAACTGAAAACAAAATGTCTTCAGCTGAAGAGAACTATGCAATTTAGTTATAGAGATATTATAGTAAAATAACGTTGTTTTTGTTCCATATTGCTTAATCCAGACAGAAAGCACAATCCTAACACAGGGACTGGATTATGAACAAGCACATTCAATTCTTTGTAACAAACTATTTGGTCGTTTCAATTTATTTTGTGATTCATCCACGCACAAAATGGGTACAAGATATTTTTAATTTCTTCTTAAATCGCCCAATGTAGGCTGTGATTCACAGATGCATAGCATATGGAGATGGGTTCTCCAAAGATTTTACTAAGAGGCTTTGTGTTAATCCAACACATTTCCTCACAAGATCATGGAGCAGTCATCCTAGGTTTCTGTTGAGAACAGGTCTCATCGTAATAGCCTATACATGCCTCACAACTGTTACTTTTTTTACAGTTTTAACGTGTCGGTTTACTGCTTGATTTTTTTTACTTAATGAATGAAGTAAAAAAAAAATGAATCAGGAAGCGTTAATTTGTTGGCGATTTCTAGGAAATGTGTAAAGAGGTGTTTATTTACAACAAATTGCATTGTTCAATACTCACTCTACGCTCTTTGAGGTTTGCGTCCACCAATGCTACACCATAGTCCAGCCGTCACAATTATTGATTTAGGTGGATTCGTCTCACCTGTGTAAATTTGACAGCTTGATTGAGTCAAGGACAACAGCCTGGCTATCATTGGCAGCATTAATGTACTACTCTAATAATGACTCATGTAAATCTTTATGGTTGGTTATACATACGTTACTGTGTCAATCTCAAAATAAAGTTGAGAGCAAAATGAAAGCCTGGGTGATTCTCCCAAACATATACAATATTGCTCCCTAGTGGCTGCTCGGTAGAATGCATATTGAGCGTTCCCGTCTTTTTCTTCTTCTTTGGGTTCTGGTTGGCGGACCGCATCCAACAGTAAGGTGCCACCATAGGCGCCGATACCGTAGGTGCTCCGGAGCTCGAGCACCCACGGAAAGTACAGAGCACCCACGTGTGCCAGACTGCCAGTAGGCTACATTCATTTAAAATTAAACATTTTAGGTCTGTGCGTCCGTGAGCACCCACGGAGGAAAACATAAATCGGTGCCTATGACTGCAACCTTACTGTTCTGCTGGAGGGTGAGGCCATTCACGGGCGACCAGCATGACATACTCCTCCACAACCCAGTGTCCTTAAGAGACCCAACTGATACCCTCAACACCCAGTCCCACCACTCCACTAAATTCCTAACCACGTCCAACCTCTCTGACTTTCTCATACAACCTTTCCCTGCCTACCCCGGTCTATCATTCACTCACAAGTGTATGTGGGTGTGTGTGCGTGTGTGTGTGTGTATGTGTGTGTCTGTGTGTGTGTGTGTGTGTGTGTGGAGACCCACAGAATAGGAATAATCTTAAACTTCACTGTATGAAACTTTATTATTCGTGATACATGAATGGTTACAATAATGGTTTGTCACCACTATGTGCCTTCAAAAGTGAATGGAAAATGAAGTGTACTTCAATACTGTGTACTGAACATGCACTTAGTGTTTAATGTGATGAAATCAAGAAAAAAAGAAATATATATATATACTAATTCTACACATAATTAGTTCTAGCTGAGTAACACATATCAGTAACACCAATCCAAAAAATTCTGCAAATGAGATTATGCACAAAAACATTGTCTGAAAGGATCTGACAAATTCTGGTGTAAAATGTAAGTGTTGGGAGTGAACTTTGAACATCCAATACAATATAACGTGTCAAAGTAAACAAAACAGGCTTCTGGGTGATCTCAAACCCCATGTTGGGTGACACCAGTTACTATATTTAACAGTCATGTCACCTTGAGTTAAACACCACACATTTACCTGTACATGGTAATACTTTACATACAGTTGTGTATTTAATCTACTCAACTCTATATTTCTACACACCTGCCTAGTCTTCCAATACTTCTTTCTACAAGAGGAACTCCACATTCTCACAGATCTCGAGAAATGAGCAGATAAACACAAAATACATTAATTAAACATAAACATTAACTTCCCTCACATCAATGGAAAACCGTCTAGTTTGGTTTTTCTGGCATTGATATAATAAAACTGTATTTGAGCAACTGTTCAGTAGGAAAGCACCTACAAGCCAGTTTTGTCTGTCCTCTGGTCTGTGACTGGTGGTGTTGTGGCTTCTTCACCACTAGGTAGAGCTGTTCCCTCACATCAAGTCGCTCCAAACCATTTCCTGATGAGGAATGGTCAAGGACACCCGTTTTGTAAGCAGTTACTGTCATAGACAAATTACTTAAATATTAGTCGTATGAAATCCCCAAAAGATACTTATGAATAATCAAATACTATTGAACCATAGTCAATATCTTAATGGTAAAAATATATTCAATGATCTACATTTTACTTTATTGCAATTTAACTGATACATAAAAACATGAGAAAATCTCAAGGACACATTTTGGATTTACAAAGTAATATGACAATCATTTTATATAAACATAAAACCGCATACATAAACATCTATTTATGATTATCCACACTTGTTTTCCCATGTAAATATCACCTGATACAGTCAATGTACTAAGCAGCTGAACTGTTTTGTGCTCACAACACTCACAGACTCACTGTAGGCAACATCGACAGACCACAACAATGCTCAGCACATTTGTAAATTAACCACCACACATGCACACAAAATAGCCACATTTTTCTTCAGATACAACAGGAAGAACATTTCTGGCTCACCTCTTCAATCATGGTGGTGGACTAACAAGTAGTGTTTACACTCAAGTCCTTGTGTTGAGGCCAATAAAAGAGTAGCACTGAAGACCTTTCAAACATAGTGCACCTTTACAATACTCCTCATAAACAATGACTCCCATCTGTCATTGTTCCTTGATCAGGCTGTCTCAGCCTGAAAGGCAGATGTGTGTGAGTTGTTGTGATCAATGTGAATGTGCGTGGGCATCTATGTGCATGTGTGCACTAACAAACCAGGCTCAGAACAATAGACTGCTCTGTTCGACAACTATTTCCTGTTAAAAAACACACATCAGTCTTTCTCAATCTCTCCGCATCTTAAACACCTCCTCTGTCCACATGAGTCTCCAACGGAGGAGTTAACCCATCTACACTGGACGTGCCTGCCTCAATGTTCCACTGTAGAGGAGGCAGAATGTAGAACCCATCCGCTCCTGCCTACGACTGTCACAGTACAGGGAAGCATTCATCGTCATTCTTCGGTCATCAATCTTTTTTGGTCGTTTAGTCTGTGACAACACTGAAATATGTTCTATAGACAACGACCAGACTAGCCCCTCTCCAAAAACTACAATACCCATCAACCCGCCTCCTTTTACTTCTTCTACAGAGGGTCTTTCTTGCGGTAGGCGGCAACTGGCTGCCTCTGCTGGAACTGAGGTTTGTTCCTTTTGCTCTTGTCATCCCACTGGCACATGAGGATCTGCTTGAAGGTGTCCCGGAAGGTCTTATTGCAGAGGGCATAGCACATGGGGTTGACGGTGCTGTTGACATAGCACAACCAGTAGCCCAGCGCCCACAGGGCCTCGGGAATACAATCAGTGCAGAAGGTATTGACCAGCACCATGATGTTGTAGGGAGTCCAGGTGATGATGAATGCAAACAAGATGGCACTGAGAGTCTGAGCAGCCTTCTTCTCCTTCACCACCGAGGTCTTTTTCTTGTTGTTCTGGCTCTTGGTCTTGGAGGCACAGCGCTTGGCCACAGCCGCATCCTTGATGGAGACGGCGACCGATGAGGCAGACTTCAAGGTGCCGCCCCCCTCACTGGACGAGGCTTTGGCGCCGTCTGTGGATGTATTTGATTGGATAGAGGTCTGGTGTTCTCTCCGCCCTTTGGACGACGCCCTTTTCCCATCCCCCTGTGGTCGGAGAGGGTCAGACTCCAACGCTTCTCTCTCCTCTGGTGAGGTCTTCTGGGAGTCCTCCCCTGATCCTGCCTTACCTGGCAGGTCCACCACAATAGAGTAGATAGCCCTGGGCTCCGCCCCATCTTCGTCCTCAGACTCCGATTGGTCCATGGACGCGCCTGCATCATTGTTGTTATAGCTGTCGCTGCTACTGTGTTCCGGTTCGCCGGTTGCCGTGGTGACTGTGGCCTTCTTGGACCGACCCCGTAACGGCAGCCAGAAACAGAAGCGCCTCGTCCCCGGCCTGGCCTTGTTGCCTCCCGGGCCTCCTCTCTGAGCCGGCTTGTTGAGTTCATAGCTGCTGCAGCTCCTGGAGCTTCCTGTCTTGGGGACCATGGGTGCGGTCTCTCCCTGGCCTCCACCCTGGCCTCCCTCCTGGCTACCCCTCTGGCTCCCTCCCTGGCTCCCGTGATCTTTGCCCTGGTTGCCAGACCCCCGCAGCCCCGCCAGGTCCTTGGCCCGGTTCTCTGTCTCCTGGTAGATCCTCCAGTACAGGACAGTTATGATGGTGACAGGCAGGTAGAAGGCTGCGATGGCAGTGCAGAAGGTGATGATGGGCTCTGTCAGGAACTGGATGTAGCATTCCCCAGGCCCCACCGTCCGGTCCCCAACAAAGTACTGCCAGAACAGGATGGCCGGGGCCCAGAGGACGAAGGAGATGGACCAGGCCAGGGCGATCATGGTCATGGCACGCTTGGTGGTCCTCTTGGCACGGTAGGTCAGCGGTCGAGTCACAGAGAAATACCTGCGGGTGGAGGAGTAGGAGAACCCTTTAACAGACATTTGTACTTTTCATTTTTAAGTCATTATTTTGACCTTAATTTGACAACTATGAAACAGGAACAGTTTTCCCTTTAATCCTGTCTGCTTTAGACTTGGTATCAGTACACTGACAGTGCACTGATTGAACATTATTCCAAACCCAACAGATGAGATGGGTGTCTATCTACCTGTCAAAGCTGATGACCAGCAGGTTCATGACGGAGGCGTTGCTGGCCACATAGTCGATGGCCAACCACAGGTCACACACCACAGGCCCCAGAGGCCAGTAACCCATGATGATGTAGGTGGTGTACAGGTTCATGGACAGAGTACCGATGGTCAGGTCGGCAAAAGCCAGACTCAATAAGTAGTAGTTGTTGACCGTCTTCAGCTGCTTGTTGATCTTGAACGACACCAGCACCAGAATGTTGCCAACCACTGTTACCAGGGAGAGTGAACCAGTGAGGAAGACAATGATGATAACCTGCAATACTGTGTGACCCCCCAGGGGGTCGTAGGTCACCGTGGGGATGAGGACAGTTCCGTTAGAGGTGCCGCCCAGTGTTAGGTTGGTAAAGTGGGAGGAGTCATTGGACAGACTTTGGTCCACGGGATGAGCCCACTGGCTACCGCCGACAGACAAGACTGCAGAATCAGCGTAAGCCCCGCCCACTAAAGTACTGTCCCCGTAAGCTCCGCCCATAATGGCGGTGTCGGGGTGGGCTCTCATTCCCGGGGAACTGTTTGACAAGTAGAGGCTGGGGTCGGAGGCAGAGCTGGAGTTGAGGGTCATGATGGCAGCAGGGCATATTCTAGAAACAGACCTGAAAGAGCAGAAGAAAGATCAGTAAAAAGAAATGCTGATTTCCAGTCATGCATCACTTTCTCTTAAAACATGAAATGAAACACCTGGGATTATTCTGTTCATTACCAAGGTTGAGAATAGCCTGTCACAAGTAAAGTATAGTTCACTTCATTTCACTTCATAGATAAAAGATAAAAGTAAAGATTTTAAAAAGGTTATTGCACATATATTTCCAGTTGTTTGACATCATGTCAGGTTGTATTAATGGCATTGTTCCAATGAGAGGAGAAAGAACTGTTTGGATTGGAATCAATCAGAGGACATGGTGTTATACAGTTACAACACTGTATGTACATGTTGGCCTTATTTATGAGCTTTCTACGTGAAACAATAGACTTAGAAAAGTGTACACATCTCTCCCACTCCTCTACTACTTCATTAGCACATAAAGAACAGAGGTCAAGAAAGAGTTGAGTTAAAAGTGTGTGTCTGAGTGTGTGTCTGAGTGTTGAGTTCGACCTCTGGATAGATTTCAGAGCCAAAAGATGAAGTCTCTGTGGTAAATGTCATGGCTTGGCCTCCCAGTTCTGCTGACTAAAGGTAGACTATAAAAACGATTCCTTCAGTGATACACTCAAGGCCTGCCTGCCAAGAGCACATCCCTGATATCAAACCATGGTCCAACTGTCCCATTCCAGAGAAAGGGAGATCGAGAGAGCAAGGAATAGGGAGAGAGAGGAGAGGGCGAAGAAGAGAGGTAGAAAAGTCAGGTGAGATGTAGGGAGTCAGGTGGCTGAGCGGTTAGGGAAGCGGGCAAGTAATCTGAAGGTTGCCAGTTTGATTTCCGGCCGTGCAAAATGACATTGTGTCCTTGGGCAAGGCACTTCACCCTACTTGCCTCGGGGAGAATGTCCCTGTACTTACTGTAAGTCGCTCTGGATAAGAGCGTCTGCTAAATATCTAAATGTAAATGTAAAACAAGAGATCAGGACTAGAGAAGGGAAAGAGTGGGGAGAGACTAAGAAAAAGAAAAAGAGAGAGACTGTATGTGGCAACTACTCTCTGTATATATCACTACAGAGATGATCATCTACTTAGCCTTTGCCGAGGCTAACTGAGAGTGAAGTCATAGCGCTGCATCCTCACTGCCAACTACTTCCTACCCTCTGTGTGACCCTGGGAAAGGATGGGGGCAGGGTTGGCACAGCCAGGAGCATAGAGGCGGCACTGAGAGATTTGTGCAGTTCCTATAGGCTGAGCCCAACACAGCCAAATTGCTGTTCCAAAGGGAATCTGTCGGGTTAAGTTGAGGGAAACTGAATAGGAGTAGGCAACAATGTTGGCATATGCAGCTTACAGATATTCATACTTATGAATTTCAAAAAAAGTTGCCATGACTATTCATAGGGTCTGATTTCATTGTGATCCTTTGCTGTTGTGTTATTGTACCTGCTCATCTCCTAATAAATGTTGTCACAGATAAAACCATGTCATGACTGATGACGTTGTTGACATTGGGTCAGATTTCAGGCTAGTAGCAGCAAGGCCCACCTGAGGAGAGCTGCCCTAGTGCATCGTGGGTAAGCCTGGCAGTGAGGTTCTCACCTGTCATCGGGCTTGGCCACCGCGTCGCCATGGAAACCAGCCAAGAAAAAGGCACGAGGCAACCACGGGGTCCCTGAGTCCCTGCTTGTTCCTCTGACCTTGCCCTCACTCCAGCCCTCCATCGCTCACTCCAGCCCTCCTATTGATGGACGCCATCTGGACAGCACCAGCTGAGCCGCAACAATCCTAGATACCTCCCTTTCTCCCTCTCCCCCTCTTTCCATCGCTCCTTCTCTGCCCTTCTATTCTTCCCTCTTTCCCTGACAACACTGTCACTCCTGTAAGACACGTTGAAATGATACGAGCATTTAACACGTTTTATTGCTGAACCTCTGCTTCGCCACAGTGTTCAACCCCAATACCCTATCTGATGGACAGAAACAAAAGCCCCCCCTCCCCTCTTTCCATTCACTCATCTTTCCATGTTCCTCTTCTCGCTCCTTCCTCTCATCTTTCTCTCCTCTCTCTGGTGTGTAATTGATCACAATCAGAGTTGACGTGGCTGCTGGGAGCACAGGGAGATGTGTAATTACCTTGTAGTCAGCCCGGCGGGACGCCATCCCTTCCACTTCCCCAGCACACACACACACACACACACTCTAACCACAAAGGAGCAAAATGACACCAATGTCACCAGGCAGATTCTATCTAGATCGGCATAACACGTGTTACTCTTCTCTCCCTCCTGTCAATCTTCGGTCCATCTCTCCTGACCTCTCATTCTCTCTTTCTCCTTTCATGTCAGTTATATCTAAATACCTCCACCCTTACCTCCTGTCACTCGTCTGAAGGTTGGTTGTCTCTCTATCACTCCATTTTTTGCCATGGCAGACTTCCCACCATGAAGATTAGTGTCAGACATAGTGACAGCTTCAAGTTCCATCTCACTTCAAAGGATCAAGGTGTTACTTTCAAAATACACATTGACACACTCAGACAGATACACAAACACACACATACATTGCAAGCATGCTTCTACGCACCCACACACCTTCTGAAGACCACTAACATAGTTAGACAGGCCTGTCTTCTATGACTGTGTCATTGTTGTTGTTTTGACACAGAGAGCTGGTAGTAGTATTTCTATAGCCCAACATCTTAAAAAGGCTTAGACAAATTTATGGAGGAGAGAGATAGAGAGACAGAGAGAAAAGGAGAGGGACAGACAGAAAGAGAGAGAGAGAGAGAGAGAGAGAGAGAGAGAGAGAGAGAGAGAGAGAGAGAGAGAGAGAGAGAGAGAGAGAGAGAGAGAGAGAGAGGTCTTTTTCTGGTTCTGTTCCTCTCTTTAGCTTCCTCTGAGACACACCAGACTGCACTGGCAATTCAATTCCCCCTTCCAAACAAACTGGTCTACGGGCCCAGTTCTACTGTTTATCTACCAGGGGCAGCATGCATTGGGTTGTAATATAAGGCACATCACATTTATGTGATTTTACTCTCTCTTTTGCTCATTCTCACTCTCTCTCTCTCTCTCTCTCTCTCTCTCTCTCTCTCTCTCTCTCTCTCTCTCTCTCTCTCTCTCTCTCTCACTCTCTCTCCCCTTAGCCTCTCTCTCTTTCTATGTCTCTTTCTCTATTAGCCAGCTCATATAGTGTGAGAGAGAAAGAGCAGAAAAAAGACTAATGTCAACAGGCAGCAGTTTGAAATCCTCTCCATTTATTTCTAAAAGCTGAAAGTGTTTGTGAAAACATCCAGCTGGTGTGTTGAATCTCAAGCTGCAGAGACAGGAGCCAGCGCTGAGGGACTACTGTAAGTATGGCGAACGTGAAGAAAAAACCCATTATGTTTTGGAAGGGCATTATGCTTCACTATGAGTTCTCCTCATATAATTAAATTAGCGGAAGCAGTGGGGTGTCCACATTTGAAAGCTGTTTTGTTCCATTGATGTTTTTGACACTTACATTACGTAAGGCAAAGCCATTTTAGTTTCAGAAGCTCAGCCTACCTCAACAGTTGTAGTCGGAGAACATCTAATGTCAAAAATGTCACGAGTCATAAATCACCAGTCATGAATAATACAGGCAATGTGTATCAATACAATCCAAGGCATTTAGAAATATAATTTTAAAAAGTCAATTCATTCCCTCAATTGTAGGTCAGAGCAGTTCATCTTTGATGCTCCACTTTGTCAGTATGATCCTGTTAAAGTATACCTTGGAATAAAGTGTGTTGTACCTGTCTCAAAACGTAAAACTCTCCACTTAGAGCAATTGCAGATCCATTATGATGGATTTTAAATGGCCACACCATCAACTCTGTTAGTGAAGCAGGTGATACCCCATCTGTGAGTGCTGTAGAAAAATAAAATAAAACCGAACAATAAACTCTTCAAAGTGTACAATCAATAGACATTTATCTACCTGCTAAAACATGGCACATTGATATTTTGTTTTCACCTTGAACTGTCTTTGTTTACCCAACAAATCACAATGCAAGATAAGTCACTTGTAAAGGCCAACTTGTATTCATTGTTCAAACTGGAATAATGTATTCAGATTTATATTCAGAGTTCTGACATTACGGCCAACACAGCCTGTGTTAGCCATATTTGACCAAGGCTAAAGTGACAGCAGCTCTGGGCCCAGTGAGAGCACAAAGACAGGTTGAGAGCATGACTGCAGATCGGTGACTAAGGCTGGCTACAGATGCTGAAACAGAAGTGACAGTTAACATTCTCCTCATATCTTCAGGAACATTGTTATTCCCATCTCCCACCCCTCTGTCCTGATGTGACCTGCACGCTCTCAGTCCTCATCAGCTCAGGTTAAGCTGAATCTCCCCCACCCAGCTGGTCCCAGACGCATAACTTTTAATTGTGACAGGAACAGGCCGAATATAATTCTTAAATGAATTACAATCCATCCAGAGGATGGACAGGGCCGTGAGACTAACCTCCCTGCAGAACGTCAGTAACAACCACCCCAGGGCTCCAGCCATCAATATGACAAATCTGCTGTCTTCTCTCCTCCAATCAGTTGCATGCATTTATGAAGGCTTGCGGGGGAAGGGGCCTTGTGCCCTGGTCTGAAATTGGCTTTGCGGGTCAGCTGTCTGAGGGAGGGAGGATGTGCACATCTGCACGTAGGTAGGTGGGCTGTGTGGCCAAATAGATGATAAAAGGGACTCAGTCGAGCAACAACGCTTCCCTCGAACACTGCATTATTTCTGACACTGATCCAGGGCAAGCTTTTTCATCCGAGCCTGATGGAATATGAGGAAGACCTTTCATACTGGGAGGGGAAGAGGGGAGGAAGAGGGAAGAGAAGCAGCTCATAGTCAAACTGCAGGTATAGCCCCTAGAGGAACCTAACTGAATGACGAGGTAAGGTTGATAGTTCAGATCCTGCTGTAAAGGTCAGACTGAGCCACTTCAATGGTTGTTTCCAATTAACATGCAGTCTGGTGGGTCTCTGGATAATGATGGCAATTTCCTCTTCGTTGGACTGGCCTCTGTAGCATGTATATGGAGAGCACTCAGTGTGTCATGTCTGCACTGAAGACAGCAGTCAGCAAGAAGTCAGAACAAACTGACAGTTTATACAAACTGTCCTTGGTATTGATTCGGCCTTTTTGAAGTAATTGTAGGATATTTCCCTCCCAAAGCAAACCTTGACCCTCAGCATCATGACACATGAAAAAGAGCTCTGAATGAGAAATCATGGTATAGTGTTTCAACTGTCATTCATGACATTTCTTGACAGAGTCCTAGACAGGGTCTAATCTGAAGTTTGGAGGCTTTCTGCCAAAAACCATTACAACCCCATCATGGAGGGTCAAATGTTCTTTCACCCATGGCAATAATGTTCACCAATATCAATCTGTCTATCGATCTGAAACAGTTTGCTCCAGCCAGACCAGCATCATAGAGAATCGAAATGACAGACAGGCATGGAAAGTCCATTGCTCTAAATATTAATTATTTGTAGATTATTGATATTGTGTGTCATAAAAAGCTTGAATAATGCTATTGGGCCTTGAGTGTACTACTTTAGCCTGTGTTACTCTCACTCTGAACATAATATCAAGACTCTTCACACTTAACTGCATTACAGAACATTCAGTCATCTTGCTTAACCTGTGCATAATCATAGGGATGCTCTCAAACTGCTACCTACTTTGCATATGGTCCAGGTAATAAAGCCTTTGTTCCATAAAATATGCACGCGTGGACAACAAAACGACCGGCTTCAAAAGAAAAGGAGGTGTTTTATCACAGGAGTGGGGTGATTTATATTTTCAATTATGCATGAAAATGATGCACCATAACACAACTTAAATGTAGTTCTAATGCCTCTGTATAATACAGCCATGTTACATAGCCCAGTAAAACACTCAGATCAAAGAAGGGAGCATGCACACAAGTGGATGTGTCTGATACTGTATCCGTTTGATTTGAATCCCACATCAGAGTAGTAGGGTACAACAGGATCTCAATCTAACTAAATAATGGGAATAACAACAAACCAAAAAAATTTAGATTTGCAGGTGTGACAAAGATGCAGAAATGTATAATAATGTGTAACCAGGCCGGTTTATACTAAGGCTCCATTATATGACAACCCCTCTCTAAAAAGCATCTTAAATGCTATCTACAAAGTCTGGAAGAATAATGAGAAGCACTTTAACATTGGAGGAGTGCTGTTTGTAACTTTATGGCTGTAATTAAATTTTTATAGACAACCCATGCACATCAGATTGGAACAAATGAACAGAAAAATAAGATTTCCTCTGCAATTTGTCTTCACTTTCAACGTGACCTTCAGATCATAATTTCATTTTCCAGACATGGGAAGCACCAGGAACCCTGTGGCAGCTTCTAACATAACATCAATTTGAGGATTTAGCACGGCTCCAAAACTGACAGGTAGACTTTCCTTCTACGGTATACACATGACATTGCATTTGAAATGGAACTGTGCACCATAAACTGGAATCAAAGACAGAGTCATGAAATCAGAATGTGTCAAAGTGTGCCCTCGCCATGCCAAAAAGTGTTTGTTTTAAAACTCTGAACCACACACTAAAGTAGGAGCCAGATGGAGAGAAGGAATCACACACAATCACACACATTTGACTCTTTTGTTCCTCCTTTTTTCCCTCGCTCCGTTCCTTTGATTGAGAATCATTATCTCAGCCTTTCCAGGAAGTCATTCTCCCCGCATGTTGGCAGACAAACAGAGGAAGTGGATAACCTCAAACAGTCTGCAGCACACTCTCATCTCATTCAAAGACCTGCGAGACAGCCAGGGCCCACTGAGGAGGCGAAGCAAGGAGACCCCACGTTACAAGATGAGATGCTTGAGTTATTCTATGGAATTGAAATTGATTGCAAAATTAAGAGAGAAATAATTGGTGTATGTGTGTGTGTGTCTGTTATCGAGAAATGTATACAGATGAGGAAAGTAAGAGACAGTGAGAAAGAGTGCAAGAAAGAGATAGAAAGAGAGAATTTCCAGACAGAATTTCCAGACAGAATTTCCAGACAGAATTTCCAGACAGAATTTTATTTAATGTCTTCTTAAAAATGTTACATCAAAAAGGTGGACATGTTGAACAATTCACCAATAAAAACCAATATATCAAGTCTGGAGCACTGAGCATAAACAGTGCTAAAACCACACACTGGCTGAGTTCCCTTTAGCACTTTATCTGCAAAATATTGAGAACTTTTCAGTGTCACATCTGGCCACAAAGTCAGACAGACAGTTTCTGGTGAGGACTGATTAACTGCCAGCAGTCTGATGAATGCTCTGGGCAGGTGCATCACGCAGCAGTTTTTATTCCCATGTAACCGAACAAAGACTTTTTTCAACGTTCAGCTTCAGACAGAGTGCCATCGACTTTGGGGAACGTTTCTGTGCTTTTCATTCTATGTCATTGACATATGTCTATGACATTTTACTCCACCTGTGGGATATGCAAAAATTGTCTGTCAATCCCCCCCAGCCCTCCACCCCCCCCCCCCCCCCAACTCAGGCAGCTGTCTCTCTCCACTGCTGAGGGACCGACAGCACTGTAGGGGGTGCACTGGCTGAGAGAGCTGGCGAGGGAGGACCGTGTCAGGCTCACTCTAATGAAATATGGCAGCCAGAGCCATTTACTGACGTATAAAGACACATCAACAACTCTCCTGAAGTGGAACATCCATTCAGGATGTCACGGCACACACGGTGACATCTCACAGAGCCCTTTTAACATCCTTCAACACATCCTGTGGAAATTCAACCAATCATCTGCACGTCGGAGAGGGGGAAAAGGGCCTGTAAATGCAACAAAGTGGACAATTTCAAGTCAAAGACATAATTTTACAAATCGTGAATGTCAAAGAGGGGAGAAGAGTAGAAATATAACAAAGAGTAAATTGTCTTGTCACAACTGTATTTCCATGTTTAACCAATTGTGAGTGTCATAACTGACAATTTAACAAAAAATAAAAAAATTGTCTGGACGGTATTTTTACTTGGTTGTAGGTTTATAGGTTCGGCCTCTTCTTGGAGAATGCATTTACAGTCTTCTAAACTCCATCTCACCAGGCTCCTTTAAGCTCCTTGTAAACCTACAGTACATGTCTGTTCAGTTTCACCTCAGCTTGGCTAACTATACAGTACACTCACACATGCAGCAAGCTCAAAACTTCTCTAAATACACACACACACACACACACCATGTCTATGGGTGTTTAAAGCCATGCCTTGCCACAGTAACTAACAGTGGTAGACAGGCTTGATTAATGGGCCTTTAACTGTCCACTGCCTCACTCAGAAGTCCCACACTGGGGGATGGAGAACGACAGAACCTTTAGAAAAGCCTGTCCACCAATCAAAACGCAATGTCCCCTCATAAGAGTAGAAATCAACAGGATCATTTTGATTGACAGCTGCCAGCTGCGAGTGCAACACCTGCAGGTGGGAGGAAACAGTGAGGGGTGATAGGCATGGGGTGCGTGGGTGGGGATAGTCCTCCTGTTTTCTGTGAAGATTGTAAATCAGTAGCAGTTCTGTAAGCCTCTATGCAGTAGCCAACAGTGTGAGAGAGTGATAATTACAGTAAATAGATGTTATAGAGGCCCACTGAAAAAAACAATATTTTTACCGCAGACTGAGGGACAGGACAATTAATGTTATCCATCTGAATAGAGAGATGTTTTTCAAAATTGACCTCCATCCCCAGAGAGGGATGAAACTCACTCAGCACAATGCGTGAGACTTGTCATAAATAGAAGCAACCAGGAGAAGGGCTCAGCTCTGAGAGAACCCAGAAAACCCCTTCATCTGTTCCCCCAACATTTGAGAGATAAACACCACACACCAACACACTCCGACACACTCCGACACACGCACTCACACACACTCACACACACACTCACTCACACTCACACACACACACACACTCACACTCACACACACACACACACACACACTCACACACACACACACTCACACTCATACCCAGGAGCCCCCAGTGATGCAGGGCTCTGAGGCTTTCCCTTAATGGAGGAGAGACTAGGGGCTGCATACAGATTATGAGCCAACACACGCACTTCCACATCCTCAGAGAGACGCCCATTTAATTTTCTCATCTTCCCCAACAGGGAGGTGTCTGCCATCTTGTTACTGCTAAACTGAGGAGAGCAGGACGGAGGAGAGTCAGATAAGAAGAAAAAAACGAGGAAAAAAAATCTCTGAAGACCTCCACACCAGGGCAGCAAGAGAGGGATAAGACAGGATGTTTGGCACTGAGTGTGTCTGTAAGTGTGGAACCAGACAGAAAGACAATGCGGGCCTCATTTACCAACAGGATTGTGCCCATTTCAGGCGTGAAATAGCGGTAAAGACATAACACTAAGACATCGCACTTGAGTAAAAACGCAGATTACCGCAGCTGGGAGAGTATAAGGGAAAGTGGGTGTGTATATTTCTAGCTCCTGTTCGCTGAACTTTCTTTTCCTCAAATCACCCATGGTGGCAGTAACATGCAAGCGATTTTCCCGTCTTTTAACGGCGAATTAACAGTAATGGGCGCTGATTGCCCGAAGAGGATCTGGTTTGATAAATACCACGCAAAATGTAGAAATACACCGTGCGCTATTTGCGGTTTGGCAAAGGCGCATATTAAGCTGCGGTCGCAATGTATGTAAATGAGGCCCTGAGTGTGTCTATAAGTGTGGAACCAGACAGAAAGCGATTCTACTTTGAGAAGAAGTAGGAGCTCAACCAAAACCTGTCAACCAAAGGCGGATATTATATAAAAAGCTGAACTTTAGTGACAAAGAGTAAATGTTAATTTTGGTCCAATACAAGTTACTTATGGTAGTGTAGTGCTTAACCCTGAGTCGTAAGGTAACATTGACCACCCTTAGCCACCCCAATAAATAGGTGTCGTAGTGTTGGATGGAGGGGTTACAGTGTGCTCCAGATCCATCTAGGAGCCCAACCTGCTATATGAGGTCAGTTTGGGTATTCTTTCTATAGAAAAAACATTTGACTGCTTTGTTGACTCTTGGTAAAGACGTCACACCCTTGTTCCTTCACAAATGACTTTGGTCAATATTTGGAGTGGATCAGCCGTTCTGAGTGGGCTTAACTCTGTCCGCCACAGCTAATCACCCACCTCCTGGTCTATATATCAAAACCTAGCGACCCAAACCACATGCCACAGTGACGTACTACAAGAAAGGTCATTACCGGCACTTAACAGATGAAGGAAAAAAAAGTCGATTTGGTAATGAAAGCCTTGGACCCTGTTTTGACTCTGTCTGTGTGAATGCAGAGCCAGGTGCCTTGGTGGTTTGGCTTGGTGTTTGGGGTAGTATTTTATCCCTCTCTGAGATGACAGTGGTGGGCTGGAGTTTCCAGAAGCAGGCCTCCAGGACCCAGGGGCTCATGGATGGTTTCGATCAGTCTGCAGAGCTGTTCGTGGCAGCCATGCGAGAGGACTTGTGTTACGCTAACCCTCCTGTAAACAGGACATCCTAGTCTAGATAACTTTCACTGGCATTTGCTCTAGTGAGAGTGAGTCATAGCCACTAGCCTGCTGTATCCTGTCTGTCATTCCACATACTTCGTAAATTAACTGAACAGTAATTCATCTATCTTAAGCAAGCAATACTGGAACCATTATCTACTATTGCCGTTACAGAGAAATCCGGTCCATAGACAAGGACTGTATCTATACTGCCGTTTACCATGCTATTGACCCAGTTATGAGGACTGTCAGCGGGCCATTATAAAAAGTCACATTGTGGCTTTGAGACATAGTTCTTTCAGTGATTCCGTCATAAGCAGATGAGGGCCCCCCACTGAACCAAAACAAAGCTCTGGATTGTGGCTTTAAACGTTGTCATGATTCTATCAAGCACAGCAGTTTGTGTTGGCGAGGAGTATCCTCCTCAGGGATGAGAGTGTTGACCCCGTCCCCAGTCTGTGTCTGAGGCGGACAGGCCGAGCTGACGGCCACACAATACCCACCATCAGTGGCTTCAGCATTTGCATAGCAGAGCTCTGAGGCTGAGACGGCCCAGATGGGACCTTTCCTTTGTGTACTTAAAGTGGAGGGGAAATTAGAAAGATAGAAGGCTTTAGGGGTTGTTTGAGATTTTCCAGCTCGTTGATCAAAAAAGGACTGTTATCAGAGCAACTGGTAATCAGGGAAGATGACCTTGTGGCTGCTAGTTATCTGAATGCTTGGTGGCTCGTCGTCGAAAGGACAACATGACACAAGACTTCTTTTCAAATTGGAGAACAGGGTGTGTGTGTGCGAGTGTGTGCACGTGTGAGTGTATGTCTACTACATTGGTGTGTGTGCATGAGCGTGTGCGGGTGACTGTGTGTGTATGAATGCATGTGTTTGAGCGTGTTTGCGCGTGTGGGTACTAAGTGTCTGTGTATGAGTGCGTGAGTGTGTAAGTATCCATGTGTGAGTGTGTGATGCAGGAAGCAAGTGTGTGCAGCCATCTCTCTCTCTCTCTCTCTCTCTCTCTCTCTCTCTCTCTCTCTCTCTCTCTCTCTCTCTCTCTCTCTCTCTCTCTCTCTCTCTCTCTCTCTAGTGCTCTTCTAACATGATGGAAGCACTGAGCAAATGTAAAAGATACGGAACAGGGACTACGTCTATAATAGAGTATGATACCTATCACCAACAAGAGGAGGATCCAATCTGAATGTGATTATCTGTTGAGGACCCAGTCTTCTTGCAGTACAGTGAAGACCCAGAGCAGACACCATGGTGTTCCCTAGGGCATCTAAACTAAGGTCACATTCAATCATGTCTCTAGAACTTGTGACTGATGGGATTTGAAACCCAACTCACCTGTAGACCTGTATTTTGGGGTTTTCAGGTTGTATTTGACGAAATATAGAAACTATTTTCACATGGTTATTTCCACTCACGTTTCGCGACAAGCAAGGCGTCGACTCATCTAAATCCTAGATTCCACAGCTGTGAGTAAATAAATGGTGTTTGGCCCTCTTTATGATTGCCCTACGATGAAACTTAACCTTCATTTCAGGGAGCTAACACAACTTCAAGTTAAAAAACCCTCCTGCTTACACCCACACCTGCCTGTTCATATCGTAGCATTTGGAACTGACAGTCCTTTTGTAGTGTTCTGACACATAACTCCATGATGGATATGGAAATCATGGTAAAAGGACAGAACAGGCAGGCTTTCCATCCTGGCAGTGTTCAATTATGAGATGGACCGTGTGTGTGTGTGTGTGTGTGTGTGTGTGTGTGTGTGTGTGTGTGTGTGTGTGTGTGTTTGAGACTAGAGTGATGGAAAACATCTCTATGAGGGGAAATTATTATGGCACCAGCAAAAGGCCCCCTCATTGGATCCTTAAGTTTAATGGCACATTTTTATGGATAAACACCCTCACACTGTGCCTGTTAGCTGTATTTGGTACTTCACAGTATCAGAACAATCAACATTAAGACTATTACAACTGTATAACGGTTAATGAATATTTCTATGTTGGTATTTCAACCCCATTAGGACTCATCATCTCATTTATAATAACAGAGACACATAATAATCTGTTATCACTGAATAAAACTGAATTACAAATTTGAAAAATGTGACTGTTGGAGAGGGGTGATGACTATAAAGCATTGCTCAGACAGATATCCTCTTTCCACAACCTAAGGGAGAACTTTAGACCGGTGCTGCAGGAACATTCAAACAGGAGCTGCAGGATGGCTTTCAGTTCTAACCAGCTACAAAGCATCGTCAATAGAACTCATCCTCCTATAAATATCCAGCTCTTCAGATGTAATGGCTTCTCTCTCTCGTCCCTGCAGTGATGTTCCAATCAGAGTCGAGGCTTGTCAAATGGAAGCCTCGCAGACCCCCCAAATCAGCCAATCAAACATCCCCATGGTCCAGCATCAGAGAGCCAGATCAGACGGCACAGGGACGCCATAACCCTGACGATACAACACAGCCACACAGCTGGAGATGGCTGGAAGAGGAACAGTCTGTGAGCCTGTGACTCCATGTAACACCTCAGGTTGACGGGGACCATGGAGAACAGTGGGAAGGAGAAATGTGGTTTGGGTCCAGTAGTATACCTGGATGAAATCTGAGTCATTCATGCAGTGTTTGAGTTTATTTGTTCTACCTCTGGCTACGACGCAAAACAATGAAACCGAGATGAGTGTGATAGGAGAGCCTGGACAGGTCAGGCTCCAGAACCAGGCACCTTATTTGGACTGGACCAGGCTGTCTTAGTCGAGAGGTGTTCTGGAAGCATACATACAAGGCATGCAGTATATGGATCATTGAGGGGTTTTAATAACCTTGTGTCATTTAAAACGCTTACTGTGTTTTAAAAACACAATGGAAAAAGCTAGCCCAGCACATTCACTGCTAGCATTTGGGGCTTATGAATCTCAGCTCGAGAGCATCCTGGCTTCTCCAATTGTTTATTAAAAGCAGTTATTTTGGTCTGATGGTCCACCTGAGAGCAGACTGAGGTGTGTCTCCTGGCTGTCTGGGCTCCCTGTGTGGCAGCTTCCCTCTCTGGGGGGTGGGGACGTGGAATTCAATCTGACATTCAGATCTTCAGAGTGGGCTGGGACACCCAGAGAGAACACAGTCTTGGATGACCCAGCGTACACACTTCGAAAGGTTAGACTTAAAGAAAAACTCCATACCTGCATGTCCGCCTGCCTCACCCTCTCATGTGTACAGTCATTGATGTGTAAAACATTGATCAAAAGAATGCCCCACTAAAACAGAGTTAGTTGTTGAGTCCTGTGGTCCCATTGCATTGCTGATTCTGGCATAGATTAGCATAGCCTGTAAAGAATAGATGACATCACTAATACAGGCTATACTAATTAAAGCCAGAATCATCAAATCTGTCTTCAGAATGTCCTCTCTTAGTTGCTGCTCCTTCTCGGCATGGATTCACATGCGAACAAGCACGTGGGGAAGAGATCCAGGGACTCCCAGAAGGCTAGTTGACACTTAAGAACCAGAAATTAAGATAAGCGTTGCTATGGGTAACCATTTCTCCTTCTACCCTTTCTTAATTTGCGAAATAGAAGCCCTTGAAACGAATAGCTCGACTTGGGAACGTCACGTCCTCCCCAGTGGACACTGTGTATCCCACTTGATAGACTCAGAGACGGAGGGAGAGATCTCCATGTCATCACTGGGACGACAAAGAAAACACCAGGACAACTTCAACTCAAAAGTATAAAACATTTAAGCTGTGAGCAAGACACATTTGTCAGTTCAAGTACATCCCCGCGCTGCAAAACAGGACTTAAACTCCATCTCTGTTACTGTCTCAGTGTTAGTAACAGTGTTTACACGTGCATCTGTGATCAGTATCTGTGCAGTGATACCTATCATGTGACGAGGTTGTGAATCAGAGTCCAGGCATCTGCTATCTTGACATCATGCTTGGTTCCCCTCGTCAGGAATGCATAATGAGAATAGGTGTCATGAAAATTTGATCAAAGACAAACTCCCCATCCTCAAGAGAGGCAGGAGCACACTGACTTGGACAGGAATCAATACTGACTATTCACAAGGGGTGGAGTTTGCATTTCTGTGTGTGTGGGTGTGAAGGTATGTGTGTGGATAGAAGACAATATTCATTCCTATTAACACTGCTTCCCCACCACAGTGTTTCGATCTGTGTGTGTGTGTGTGTGCGTGTGTGTGCGCATGATGTGCATGTGTAGCGTGCGTGCGTGTAAAGATGAAGGCAGAAAGGCAAACTAATAGAAAGTAAATTAATGGACGAAGTTCAAACTAGTTTCTGCTGACATGCCAAAGCTTCAACATCTAACAGCTCCTGTAATTTCTGTTGGCCCTCTACCAGTGACTCCTTTCTCATTTGGCTGGGGGCCTGTGCCAGGGCAGGGACCATACACCTCTGCCACTGTCCCCCTGTGCAGGGGCAACAGAGGCGCAATGTTACCATCCTGCCCTGGCCGTTAGAATCCTGTCTGTCTGTCTGTCTGGATGGCTGGATGTCATTCCGCCTGAGGTCAAACAAAGTGGTTTGATCTTTGAAGCTCAAAGGCGTGCTGTAACGATATTCGTCAATCACTTGTTAGCTGTAACAGGATGTGTGTTGACTGCAGGGCTGTGTGTACGTGAGCAGCATTAAGTGCGTGGGTACAGAGTCTGTTTCGTCTGAATTCTTTTCTACATGCAACCCAACGGCAACATGATTAAATAGACAAAGATTCTGGACAAAGAGCAAACACAGATGTCACTGTGTGTGTATGTGTGCGGGCTTGTGTGCACGTCTGTGCATGTGTGTGGGGGTCGGCATGATGCATGTGACAGAAGGCATGAAGGTAAGTGTGTGAAAGAGGTCATTGAGGGAAAGAGAGCGGGAGAGGGAGGTTGGATAGAGAGAGGGAGGGAGACATACGTGCGGACGGAGAGGAATGTGAGCTTAGGTAGGAATGGAAGACGAAAGGGAGGAAGCACATTTTATGTAGAATGGTCTTCCACTCCACCATAGACTTGTGTATATGGAAAATAACCAGCAATGTGAATGTTTATGAGCAAGTGGGACTTTTAGATGCAGCCCTATTTCCATTCAAATGTGTCAATTCCATTTGTTATAGTACAGAGAGGATTTACTCCCCCTGACTGAAAGATGCTTGACGTTATGATGTCACATCTCTAGGCTGTGACAGGCCAGTATTCTGTCTGAAGGCCACCACACATCAGGTTGAAGGGAGACTGTGGGGACAGCCAAGACAAACAGGTCCTAAAAATATCTGCCTCCAAAAACCTTCTACTCAGGACACATATCACATTAAATGCTGTAGGTTACATTTGAATAATGCTTTGTGTTAAGTTATGTAAATTAAAATGAATGTCACATTCTGATCCTTTTGTTTGTTGTTTAAGTTGTAGCCTGCTAGCACACAGCACGTCAAATTCAGTCTTTCTTTTTTTGTTTTGTTAAATGAATGATGATATGCAGGTGGGAGGGAGAAAAAATAAAAATTATAACTTTTTCTGAAAATGAGAATTTTACAATCACAAAAGAGGGTTAGGATAGTTAATTTGCATGTTAATTTATTTTACTCCGGGGAGATTCTGTATGCTTCCTATCTGTGTCTGTGCCCTGAAGATGTGTGGGAAGGGGTTATTTCCCTCTCACTAGGGAGGCAAAAGGGCTGAGGGGAGTCTGGAACATTCTGATTCTGATGAAGAAATGAGAATTCATTCCACAGTTCTATCCTCACTGAGAATACCTGGTTATTTTCATGGTTAATATGTTGAATATGTTGACTTGTAGCTAGTGTGTGTGTGTGTGTGTGTGTCCTCCTGTCCTGCCCGTCTGTGGTGTACAGTCATGGGATTTGAACCCATCACATGGACAAATGGTGTGCTTACAAATTCATGGATTCACTAGAAAGATTTCTCAGAAGGAGCGAAGGTGAATTGGCTGGTTGACTGTTCTGTTGAGTCCTCTCCCCTACAGAAGCACATTCAAGTGTAATAAATATAATATGTGGAAAAGAGAGAGCAGAACTTATTGAGATTAGTTTATGAATAAAGAGAGTGAGATAAACCTTTCACAGTGTCTATAGCATATAGTAAGAGTATGTGGTCCAATCTAGTTTGAAAAGTTGAATTTTTGTTGTCTTTTTTTTGTGTAAATACGTATTTTGTCAAGTTCAATTCCATCTGACTATCCATGTGGGCACTATGCAAATGTTCCACTAGTCAGAAACTACAGTTGTAGGCACACACACACATTCACACATACACACACTGCCATGTTTGGGGATGAGTATCACAGTGCAGTGGGGGGTTTTGTCATCCTATTACAAAGCCAGAGTGAAATCCATTAGAAGAATCAACACAGAAAAATCAACAGAGAGCAGTGGAATCACCATGACAATAAGCTATTAATTGTGCATCAATTAGTGTCATTGTACTCTAACAAAAGCACTCAGGTGTGTTCATCTGTGATAAAATCATCCATTAAAATCCGTTAATCCAGAGGGCTGAAGGACAGGAAAGGCTTCTATGAGACGTGTCCTGGAGGCTATTTCAAAACTGGGTTTAACAGGCAAACAGATTTTTCAGACAATACAGAGTGACCATATCAGCGACCACCCTAAACAATTGAATCATGGTTGATCTTTACCAGGACGCACAGTACAGTTTGTCCCATTCAGGAAAAGGAAGCTAGTCAAAGATCTCCCACCTCATATGGCCCTCTCAGCTCAGGTATGTGTAGGAGATGCTACGATGAACAAACTTCCCATCTTGCTGTGCTCAGCAGCTGAATGAAGCCTGGACTGCAGAGCAGAGCACAGCAGTGAGTCACTCAATACTCTGCAACCCCAGCTGCATAATGATCTACCAAACATCACAACCTGACCCCAGCCAGGGAGGCATCCTACTGGGGTAATCTGAGGAAACAAACAGGAGAGTACATCGACGTCTTTGAACAGAACCTTTGTTTTGGTTAGTTGTTGTTCTATTTGTTTGGCCTTCTAGCTGAGGACCAGACACAATAAACATTGATCATATTATATCTCTGATTGCTATTTTAGAGACATAGGGAAGTTGCATTCCATTAGCAATAATCTGCTCTTTCTTTTTCCAGGTGGCCACACACCAACACACACACACACACACACATACCCACACACACCAAAACAACATCCTATAGGAGTCATGGACTGTGAGAATAAAACCCTTTACGTTTTCACTGTCTCTCTCTTCATACGGTCTCACATTCCAGCATCAGTCAATTTCACTGTATGCAATCCAACTGAGCAGGATTTAAGTTCCCCCCCCCAAAAAAACGCATTGAAGCTTAATTCAGTACTATGTGCCTTTTGATGGTTTGATAGGGAACAAAATCAACACTGATTCCAATTCCAAGGTAGTGAAGCGTGGTCTGTAAACTAAAGGCTGGGTAGCTCTGGCTGTCCAGACAGGTTCTCTTATCAGTGGTATCTGTCATCCTAATACTGCTCTCTACCACACAACAAAGGTTGTTTACTTTCAAAATGACTTTTACTAATAAATTATAAAATAAATCATGTGAGGTTCTAAGACGTGAACTGCATGTGAGGCCATTTCAAGTAATACTGGTAGGATGTCTCAAGCAACTCGTGAATGTTGGAGTTAATTCTCACCAGTGGTACGAGGGTGCTCCCAGGTGAAGTCATGTCTCATTGGAGTACAGTCCAGCACTCAGGCATCCCAAAGTCACAAGTTCATCTGACTGGTTCATTGTAACCAGATACTAGAGGAATGAACAAGAGTTCACACACACAAACACACACACACACACACACACATCCATATCAGACTGTGTAGTGGTTGCCATTGGTGACAAAGCCTGGTGCAGAACTATGCAGGGTTATTGTCGTTGTGAAACAAAGACATCTGGTTTGAATTCAAATGATATTTTGAAATGCATCACGTGTTGGAAGGTATTTACATTTCCAGATTTACAGCCATGAAATCACCAAAAAAGGTGATTTATGATTCTTGAAAGCATCCCCTGGAAATCTGAAATGCAAATAACCTTATTTGAATCTACATTTAACTCGTATGGGACGCTAAAGACCAACATTATCGGAACAAAGAATCTGATGAAATGTTTATTGGATCTTTGCAATATTCTGAAGTCATAAAATTGCCAGACAGTCATATTCCCCGGACCCCTTGCTGTGGATAGCGTGTCGTTCAGGGTCAACTGTAGAGATGGACAGATCAGATAAAGAGATGGCCAGTTAAATGAACTTGGTTGCGGGGCTATGCTTTAATAAAAACTAACTTCTCTCATGAGATTCAACTGCATGCACGGCTCTGGAAAATATGGACTTTAAGGGACACATTTTGAACCTGTTGTTTGAAATAGAAAGCACATTCATATTCATTTTATGCTTCTCTTTGTCTTTCTCTGTTGTTCACTGTCTCCCATCTCCTCTCTACCTCTATTTAATTTCTCTCTCCCTCACTCTCTCCCTCACTTGCAGCCTACTCAAGCAAGTGCAAATTCATTTTATATGCATATTTGAAAATGTTAGATATGAAGATGTTTGTGTAAAAATGCACTCCGCCAGCACGGTTGACAGAACAGACACATTGCCCGCTGTCCGTGGAAAGCCAGTATGTACAAAAACAATAGTCCTTGATTCAAATATCAAAACTAATATCAGTAACAGCCCTCTATTGACTGTCCTGTCGTTTCAGACACAAGCTGGCCTTCCAATCAGAGAATTTATGAGCCACGCTTAATGCTTTTTCTTTCCTTACCGTTTTCAGTGCCAAACACATTGGCAGGTTCATGCTGATCAGATGCCGAATTAACAATAGAAAATGAAATGAAGCCGGTCCCTTTCCACCTCAATCAGTCTGATTATATGAAGGAGAAGCAGTTGCTATTAAGATGGAAGCACATCAAGACAAATGAAATGGCACATTTCTCTGTTACGTAAATGTACACAACTTTTTGAAATAAAAAACATATCAAGTTGCCTGAGCGTATTCCATGAATTGTGATTACAGGTGCGAAAATTGTTTTAGGCAATCAATTCCACAATAATGCCCTAATTTCCAACTACGTGTGTCGAATAATATGAACTGAAAGTATGGGAGTATGAGATTTTTGTGAGGTAGCGCCTTACTGCGCCGGTGTGGGCATGTGTGTGCGTGTGTGTGTGCTTGTGTGTGTGTGTGTGTGCTAAACAGTAGTAGAAGAAGCTCAGTGGATGCTTGTGCAGAGTCAAAACGCTGGAGGAGTGTGGTTTGGGCTCTGTCAAGCGTGCCCAGTTAATGGAGTGCAGTCTGATAGCTCAGGACCTCAGACCCCCCCATGTTAATTGATGTGTCCCCTGACTCTATGCACCGTTCAGCTCAGCACCACAGTGCTGCCAAGATTCTTTCCAAGCTTCTCTGCGTCGCGTGGCGCATAGCAGGGAGGTAAAGAGACAGGGTGTGTCATTGTGCGTGCGTGTATGTGTGTGTGTGTGTGTGTGTACAAAATGGCCTGTGCAGTTTACCAAAGCTTTCCTCAGTGTGTGTCCACATAACCAGCAGGGTTAAAACCCCATCATGTTGCCAAAGCCACATCTACCAGAAGGCCAAGAGGACCAGAAGTCTTCCAGGACTGCCTCATCTTTTGAGTCAACACCACCTCTGCTTCACAGACACTGACTAAAGTGTGTTGTTTTTTCTGAGCTGTGATCAGCTGGGCTGGTGGTTCAGCTCATATATAATCTGACACCTACATGACCCTGGAAGTAAACCCTTTTTAAGACCCTTTTTTCCCCCGTTACCATGACCTGCATTGACATATAGTCCTACAACATAGTTTCAAGGTACAAGTCACCGAGATAGAGACAGCAAACAGCAAACAGCAATAACATTACATTGAACTATTACAGTTGGTCAGGAGAAACCTCCACCAGTATCTCTGTTTTCGAAATGTGGACATGCTTGGTGTTATGATAGCCATCTCTTAGCTACGGCACTAATTACATATGGAACTATCAGAGCCGCATGGTCAAGAAACATGTTCCCAGGGGAGACAGTAATTGATTCAGAACCATGAACCCTGATCCAGCTTGGCAGGGGAGGACGATTTGAGTGAAGGGAAAACAACGAAGCTGGATGAAACCAATTATCCCTCCTGCACTGTACCATTTGAAAATATTGAGTTAACAGTTGAAATACCTGACCCTTGGTGATGCTGTACTGTCTGTATAATGGGCTGCTCCCACACTGTCCAGTTCAAGGTCAGAAGAACCAGTGTAGTATTGATGAATGTGTTTATTGCCTTGCCTCAACTGCAGTTGTCACCCTCATAAAGGCTGGTATCATGTGTCTTGTCCTTGTTACTCCAGTGCCTACCACTGTGTACTTCTATACATGGCATGGGCTTTTTACAGCGCAAGTTCAGTCCAAAAATATCAAAACTGCCATAAATTGAAAACAACTCAATCCAGACGTACAAAGTAAAGCTTAAAGGATTGCAAACCATGTTGTGTTAGCCTACGTAACCCAGAATAAAGGAGGAGAAAACAGTGGATGTACTGTAAATCCATAACTCAATGAACTCACTCGATGGAATTCAACCCTGCAGTAAAAACAGCAAACCCTGCAAACACTATCGACTCTGTTCAGCTTAAAAGGCCAAAAACTTGAGTTTGACGAGTTTCTCTTCAGATCCTCGAGGCAATATCATATTCCTTACTTTCTACTTACCTGTTCAAAGGTTCCCCTTTCATCATGCTGTGCCCTACGATGGCATGTCCACCAAAGCTGCTGTTTCTTTCACAATCTTCATAACCTGGTGTACTAACTAACAGGTCAGTCAAGTGCAGAGCCACTTGAGGCAGCCAGGGTGTACAGCACATAGGTGTATCACTTAACCATGGTTGCTATGTTGCTGTTTGATGCAACAGTTGCCTCCCAAGATAAACACAACAGGAACATCCTGTTACAGAAATGTCATCTTAACAAAACGCGTCGTGATTTATGACGTAACACAATAAACCATTTCAAATATGAAAAATACAGGCTCATTATGAGCTACCCTATGGTATGAGGTAAGCTTCTCTCTATTTGATGTCTCACGACCGTGCCTTCAAGGGACCTATTCATGTCTCACAAACAGCCGAAACATGCTAGGATGACAAAAATGGCTCCGACATGCTTTTACCAATCAACCTCTTTTAGGGGGAATTGACTTGTTAAACACCTGACAACGTGAGCACCTACCTACATAAATGGAGTATGTCTGTGTTGAACAGCCCTGGGGCTCACAGCAGGTCTACACACACAGCACTCCTCTGCTTTCATGGAGATGGAGCACACAGTGAATGCAGCCAAATTAGAATGTCCAGCACATCTGAATTTCTCATCCAGGGTGACCAGAAAAGTGCAATTAAACGCCTCCTTGAATGCTAAGATCTGTGGGTCTGTTTCCAGATTGTGTGTGTCTGTGAGCAACGGCCAATGACTGATAGCGATTTTTTTTCATAATCTACATTTTCTCTAATTGAGTTCAAAACCAAGACCGAATTTCCATGAGAAAGTACCAAACTCCAGATAAAGAGGTCAGTCCCTTAGCAGCATTATTCAGCATGAAGGCAAGATCCATTTTTACACACAATCGCTTTCATTTCTCCTCTTTCTCACACACACGGACACATCTTCACACAGACAAATGAACAGAGGAAGAGATGCACACACATGCTCTCTGTATGACATTATCTTCCTTCATAATGATCTGTGCAATGAAGTAAGCACCACCTTTCAGTTAGTTAGTAATCCCACGTCCACCCAGTCAACAGGAAACTAGTCTCCCACCCGCTGGTTACAGTAATATTTAGCACGTAAACCTAAACAGCGTAGCCTATACGCTCAGTGTATTCTGATAAAGATGACTAATTCTCATTGAAATTCACAAAGAGTTGGGCTCTGGACTTCATCTGTGTACTAGCATTGAATGCTAGGTGTCCATACTATACCTGAAGCATACCATTGGAAGTGGTCAGACATTCCCCTAAGCAACAGTGACATTCTGAGAGGGTTACTAAAGCTGCATGTTTAGCTTTCCAGACGTGGACTAACAGCGGCTTTCCTCTTTGGATGCAGGCAGGAGAGTTCCTATAGGCTAGTGAGTCTCTTAGGAACTCTTCTAATAGAAACTGAGTCCGACCTCAGGAATGAGATAGAAACAGAAACAACAGCAGATTCAGCAGATTCTCCCTACCTGCATGGTAACATTATCTGCAACAGCTGACACTGCCCCCTAAGCAGTCGTTATCTCTCTCCATATAGTCTGTGCATGTGTGTTTCTGAGTGTGTGTATGTTTCAGAGAATATTAATTCAATAAACCACAAAATCATAATTGAGCTTGTGTTGTGGTATATTCACACCTCTGGAAGAGGAAATTGGTCTTTAACACTTCAGATCTTAGGTTGGCAGTATAAGACAGCATATGGTCAAATTCTATACTGTAAATGTATAATTATATAATATATAAATGTACTGCAGATATTTTTAAATACTGTGAAAAAAGAATTGGGCTTATGTACAATGAATGTATTTTAATAGTCATTTAAAAATAGTTTACAGTTGGTAAAAAGGATTTGGGTCATGCTTGATACAGTGAATGTTGATTCAACTCCATCTGTAGTTTTATGACACCTAACTAGGATACGTGAAGTTTGGGTGACCTGAAAGAGTTCTTATCACCTAGGGAGGAAGAAGAATTTGGTCTGAAGACAATATGGATTCAACTGTATTGTTCTAAGGAGTTAGCCAATGACAGAAGAGATTTGATATATGAAGATGTTCTGGGGGGTTCATGGCCATCAGCTGGGTAGTGCTGGTGGGCTGGATTCTCCAGGTTCCATTCTAGAATGCTAGAAGGAGCTGTATGCAATTGTCTTTGTGTTATTGTCTTAAGTTTGTGTGTCAATTATGTTATGTTGGTAACGTTATTATGTATACTTCATACGTCAAATAAACCTTAACTCTGTACTTCACCCGACTTCAGCTTAACAATTGATGCTCTCAAAAACTTCCACGACAATATTCACACAACTGCCAAAGTTCTATGGATTTACACTCCATTAGTCAAACATAATACCCATGGATATTCATACTCAATGAATGAGTCACACAAGTATTTGGTTCTCAAGACATACTGACAGGACATTGGCCTTGGCAACTGAGCCTCAACTTGATCTAGATTAATGGACATTCATCACCACTAAACTAAATCCTCGTTGTGTTACTGATTATCAGTAAATATCATGATGTTGAAGCGTGACGTACATGTGATGTGATGGTTGTGGAGCCTTTAGTGCCAGGGTTAATGGGCCCTTGATAAACCATGCACAAGCTCCTTTATTCATGCCATAATCTCAAGTAGCAACCTTTCACTTTTAAAGGAAATCGTGCCTGTAGGTGTTCCTAAAATCATCAAACCATAACAAAATGAATGTGTTGCACAACTCTTGGAGTTGTAACTCTCAAACTGGTTCTTGTGTGGTCAGTTCCAGTTAATTTGTTTCAAATGGGGTTTGGGAAGAAGAAAGCCATATTTGGAAAGATAAAAGTATGGAACATGAGTGGTTAAGACTAAATATGGTGCAGCTCATTTGCTTCTGGGTGGAATATTACCAAGATCGTATTTGCTGTCTAGAAGTATATCTGCCAATAGCTGCTCCAGTTACAATTCAATATAGAGATAATAGTCCTGATTGGACACTAAAAAAGTGAACACTGTAAAAGTTTCCTTGTGTACTTGTGTACCTTGTGAAAGATAGTCTCTCTCTCTCTCTCTCTCTCTCTCTCTCTCTCTCTCTCTCTCTCTCTCTCTCTCTCTCTCTCTCTCTCTCTCTCTCTCTCTCTCTCTCTTTCTTTCTTGATCTCTTCTCTGTCTCTCTCCTTCCAATTCACACACACACACACACACACACACACACACAGCTGTGTCAAATGACGATGTGTCCTTGGGCAAGGCACTTCACCCTACTTGCGTCGGTGGAATGTCCCTGTACTTACTGTAAGTCGCTCTGGATAGAAGCGTCTACTAAATTGACTGACTAAATGTAAATGTAATGACAAAACAAGATTCTGGGTCAAGTAAAAGCACAATTTCCAATACATCTATATTAGCTGTTTTAAGTGGTTATGATGGTTTTTTCTTTTGAACATCTATCTCCAGTGTATTTACAGTTGATCATGTACTGATGAAAAGTATAAGAAGTGTTGAGACAGAGTGAAACAGACTGAAGTGCAAGTCTGTTATCAACTGAACACATGCCAGATCGGTCCCATTTCTTACACCTTTCCATGTATAGACAGCAATATTTACTAAACTGAAGACAGACAGACAGAGAGCAAGAAAGAAGGGAAGGGGGTAAGCGAGTGAGTCTTGGTAAAAGGGAGAAAGGGAGAAAGAACGAGACAGATGGATAGAGAGAGAAGGAGAGAGAGGGACAGACAGAGAGGAACAGATAGACAGATCAGAGAGAGATGAGGTAGAGAAATATGTTCCAGGGTGAAGCATGTTTACATTTGAATACCTCACACTTTCTGTGAACTGTATGTAGAGATCTACTATCCAAGTCTGACTTTGCCACTTTGCCTCAGGTGGCAAGTCCCCCGGCTGTCAGAGAACTCCACTGATAATCTTGATTTAAACACGGAACACATTTAGTTGATGCCTCCCTGGGTTTGAAAAAATGAATTATTGTAAGAGGCATTGTGAATTACAGTGAGGGTGAGCTGAGGAAGTTACGTTCTGGAGATCTGAATAGTCCCTGAATATGGAGCCGTCAGAGGAGGACAGGTGAATACGGGCTGAGGCCAGCCTTTCCTCAGTTGGAGATGAAATCTACAGTCGTGTGAGATATCTCATACTACACTGCACACATCCAAGACATGCTCTAGCCTACCATTGTGTCGCTTTTTTACATCTTCAACACAATACAATGTATCAACAGCAGAAGAGGGTGATTTATCTGTTGCAATAGATGAGGAGATATTTTAGAATAGAAAAATATAAGATACTTTATTCATCCCCACAGGGAAATTCGAGTTTACTGGTGTACCATCATTTGACTACTAATGCCCTGGGTGATGTGGGTTCAAATGACATAAAAATGTCAGCCCATATCTCCTGTTTTATCCATCTATTCTTTCCCTCCCAGGAGGCTTAGCGGTGACCACTCATTATAGCCTTCAGCATCATTGTCCAGCTCATGCAACGCAGATGGCATAAATCAGTACTGTCATCCAAACAAAGATGATATTATTTGAATATGGCGATTATGTGTGTGCTAATAAAAGAAATCCTTAAATTGGATGCTGACAATAGCCTATAAATCAAACTGCAAATAGCTTGGCACAAAGTAAGAGAATATAGAAGCAACAGAATTATCCAATAATCTATGAAATAGCAGTTGAATTTTATAGTGACTTTTAGTCATTATATTACCGTGCGAGTTCACCAGAGGTCTGTCCAACTACGACGAGAGGCGGGAGATTTCTCAATTGAAGGGATGCTGGTCGACCAGAGACAACGTTTCTGTGTGCAAATACGTTTTTCAGAACTTAAGTAACATCATTGCAGATTAATGTCCATACCTCTAGATGAGAAAACGCACTATTATAACCAAGTCTTCAACGAAAATGTGAATCTTAATCAATTTATCAAGGACATAATACAATATAAAATGTGATACAATTTTGTGTTCAATAAGTTCACCATTTTTAATTATGTAAGTGCTCATTGCATTTATTAAAAAAATATATATATTGGATAGATTTAAATAGCGTGGACTAGAACAGGGCAATAATAAAAACCTTGATTAAATAAAATGCAAATTCCCCTTACCATTTTTGAGTAAAATCTGAAATTAAATAGTCACAGAAGACGTCAAACAGTATTTTGTAGAAACATCAAAAACAGCTCCGTTGACCTGGTGAATCCACTTCCAAGAAGATATCCCGACTATACACACCTTCTGCTGTACCCTAAATGGCTGCGCAGAATGTAAAATATTTCTTCCTGGAAAACGAGTCGCGCAACAAACGGAAGCGCAACAGAAAACTCCCAACACTTGCACTTGAGCGATGATTTGATTCACCGCTGGACTGACAACAGCGCCGGCGAAACGGTCTTCTATCGGTCCAGGGTTGATTGGACAGAGGGTTGGTGACGTAACACAGCAGGTGGCACAATGCCCCTGTGATCTAAACCTCAAACGGACCAGCAGGCCGCCAGCAGTCTACTGAACTCATGGCCTCAGAGCATTCCATGTCCAATATTCTCCATCTATCTTGATTTTGGTAAATATTAAGTCATATTTAAAGTGATCAAAGTAGAGTGTATATTGTGGGTTCAAGACAGTGTGTGCTTCATGCTCCAAAACTATCTGCTCGAGAGCAAGTTAGTGAGCCACAAATATTAAATACATTGCCCTTATATCATGTTCACCGTCTCTTTCTCTGTCTTTTAGCGCTCCAGCACTTACTCAATGAAAAGTTTGGAGCTTCGTGATTCACTCTCCGGTGTTTTCCCTGCACTGCTGGTGCCCCCTCCCGTTACGCGTCAAGTGCGCACTTTGAGGACAACTGCAGCTCGGCGCTCTGATGGCAGCATATCTACTGCGGGGGCGCCCGCAGCCATTGCTATTTGTCAGTAAAACGTTATTTGTATTTATTTATTTATTTATCCATCAACAGGGCATTTAATTAAATACTATAATTTGAGTAAACTGCTCACACTGATCACTTAAAACACATAAATATGACTTATCTGATTTTGGGTCATATTCTGTGTATACATATTCTGTGTAAGCCTATAGATAGGAATTGACAGCAATTGGCCTAGAATAGAACGATGAGAGCAGAAGACTGAAAGAACATCTCCTCACCTCACGTTCAAGTTCAAATATTTTATTGTCAGATGCACAGAACAACACAGGGTCAGACTGGACACTGAAATTATTTGGACAAGACAACGCAAAGCAACCTGATTACACCTATGATAAGCTAGCATATAAAAAAATTACCTCCTAAATATACAAAATAATAAACAATACAGTATACTAAACCTGTAATACACATAATATCCTATACTAACCTTATAATCAATACTAATCTAGAGACAAGTAGGGTACAATTATTAAAAGTGCTTAGTCCCTGGTTGATTGTGCAACCTGTAGCTGGAAGTGCAACCAGTAGCTGAAGTGACAGTGTGTACAGTGAATGGCATGGCACTCGGGCAGCACGCGTCATATCACCCATCGCCGTGTTCTTAGCCTATAGGTTAAGCTCGATAGGCGGCGCTATAAAGTTGCACACATGCACGCACACCCATCCTCGATTACCTTAGTGTTTCGCGCTACTGCCACCCACCACCTTCCCTTTCTCCCCCATGTTGTCTGTCTGTACTCGCCATTGGGAGATTTCACTTGTTGCTCCCTGCCTCATGTCATGCATGTTGCAGTGAAGGCAGGGAGAGCTTCCCCATGTACATACATTCCGCCAAAGTTAAACCTATTTTCATGTATATGAATAAATGGTGAAATCAATTATGTATGTGTCTTGGCTGAACAAGTGTGAGTGTCGACAGTGTATCAATGTCCATATCAATGTTCATTAAGAAGCCTGATGGCCCTTGGAAAGAAATAGTCCAGTCTTCGTGTGCGAGATCGAATGCTTCGGAATCGCCTGCCAGAAGGCAACGGGGTAAAAAGACTGAAGGATGGGTGGCAACAGTCTCTTAGAATTCTGCCAGCTTTTCTGAGGCATCGTGTGTGGTAGGTGTCCTGTAGGACTGGGAGCTTCCTGCCGATGATGAACTCAGCAGACTGGACCACACTACGGAGGGCCTTGCGGTCCCTGTTTGTGCAGCTCCCATACCACACTGTGATGCAACCAGTCAGTATGCTCTTTACAGTGCATCTGTAGAAGTTAGTGAGGATGACTGAGTCCATGCCAAACTTCTTCAATCTCCTCAAGAAGAAGAGGCGTTTCCGGGCCGCTTTGACCACCTTGTCCGTGTGAGCAGACCAGGTGAGGTCGTTGCCGATGTTCACCCCGAGGAACCTGAAGCAGCTGACCTTCTCCACTTCAGATCCATTGATGAGTAGGGGTGCATGCTCCTCCTCCTGTCGCCTCCTATAGTCCACAATCATCTCCTTAGCCTTGCTGACGTTGAGAGAGAGTTTATTGTCCTGACTCCATGATGTCAGGGTATCAACCTCCTCTCTGTAGGCTGACTCGTGACTGTCAGAGATGAGGCCCACAATGGTTGTGTCGTCAGCAAACTTAAAAAGGAGGTTGGAACTGCTGTGCGTTGCCGCACGGTTGTGAGTGATCAAGGAGAACAGGAGAGGGCTGAGCACACAGCCCTGGGGGGTGCATGTGTTGGTGATCAGTGTGGAGGAGGTGCGGTCACCGATTCTCACCACCTGTGGCCTCCCCGTCAGGAAGTGGAAGATCCACTTGCAGAGGGAGGTGCTTAGTCCCAGGTCCACAAGCTTGGAGACAAGTCTGGAAGGGATGATGGTGTTGAATGCTGAGCTGTAGTCAATGAACAGCATTCTCACATATGTATTCCATTTATCCAGGTGGGAGAGAGCGGTGTGCATTGTCAGGGCGATGGCATCGTCTGTAGACCAGTTGGACCGGTATGAAACCTAAAGCCCCTCTTAAATCACACACCTTCAAGAATAACCACCCTGATCTTAGATTATTTGTGTGTGTCTGTGTGAGTGTCCTGTAAGAGCTCGGAACTAAAATAAAATCCCATGTCTTCGTTGTCATAGTGACTACTGCCAGACAAGTGATGTCTGAGAACCCAATGTAAAAGATCTTGGTTCCCAGTCCCACCACATGACTGAGACACACACACACAAACCCACACACACTCTTGCATGCACACATCCTCATGTTGAACCTCATTAGTATAACCACTTTATAGTAATTATGGAAAATTTGGCACTTAAGAGTGGAGCATCTCTAACCATCTGACACAGACACCTTTCTCCACCTCCAGAAGTCGTCGCTGTTCATCCTGGCTGACCCATCAGCTCAGCGCCTGGTCCTCTCTCCCATCTCTCCCATCTCTCCCATCTCTCCCAGCTGGCGTTAATGATCACGGTTAAATCCATGGCGTGTCAAACTCATCTGTTTGATCACACTGTGAGTA
>NC_140373.1:6382500-6435000 GCF_054491055.1 Hypomesus nipponensis | reverse complement strand
GTTTGGCTTCCTCTTAAATGCTTGTTTCAGCATTTTACACAGCCTGATGGACCATTTTAATGATTCCATTAAACACACAGCAGAGTGACCTCAGCTCATTATAAACTGACTCTGATATCACAGTTAAAATCAGCAATTATGTAGAAAATAATGTTCAACCAGGTATAAACAAACATGCTTACAATGTTTTCTTGAACCCATAATGTGTACGGGTAAAATTGGGAAACTATAACTGAGAGAAGAAGAAAAAACTGACATGAAATCTGGTGATATGTTTAAAAAGCAAACTGTCAGGCTCAACTGAAAGATCTTCAATGCCTCTTTAACAAATGCCATATTCCACTGAATATCTCTCTCCCTCTCTCTCTAGTTGGTAGGAACTAAGTCTGGTTCTTCTAAAGTGAAGCTCACGAATGGGAGTTTAGACTGCCACATCATCAAAGACAAACTTACCACAGATATACAAGCATTCTACCACACTTCGGAAACATTTGTCAAGCAAAGTGTTGTTGAAAGAATGAGGTCAAGATGTGTGGCAAACAAAATTATTTAGTTTGTGTTTCAAGCTGTGAAATAAACACATCCTCACATTCATCCCCCTAAAGTGAGTTCAGAGTGTGCGGTCTTTATAGAAACATCATTGCCAGCCAAGTGGCAAAGTGTGTATGTTTTTGAAGGCTGAGGGGGATGAGGCAAATGAATCACCAGTGACAGAGTTTACAGCATGACAATCAAACAGTGGAAAGTCTGTGTTAGAGCATCAAACTAGAGAGGCAGACTTCAGCATCCACATAATTAGATGGTTATGGTAAACAGTCTTTTATGTTTCTATTTGAAAGACTGGATTAGAGTTCGAGGTTGGGAAGTTCTGTGAGTAGTGTGTCCTACTCAAGCTGTCTGTTTTATGAGAATGGTAATTTTACACATTAATTCGTCATTAATACTCGTGATGTAATTCTTAAAAGTCAAATAAACACAGCTCAGCTTCAAATAAACTGAATTTAGGGAAGCATTAGAGGATGAAATAAGAGTCAAATTCAATAAACCAACAAATAGCAGTTGGTGAATTTTCTCTTGAGTAGATTATTCCAGATCTAAAATGTATACACGCAAATATTATAAACAGGGATGAATTAATAAATTAACAAATTAATAAAAGTCAGTCCAACTGAAGCCAATGTCCTTTCATGCTTAAAGATCCTGTAAAGTGGAATTGAAAATGAGTTTGAAGTTGATCACACCACAGAAGAATGTGTTGTTAACTACCCATCCAAATTCGAATGAAAAAAAAAAACACAGACAAGTATGTTCAATTAGACTTTGAAATTGTGAGAAAATCAGCCGTCTTTTCTGCTTGAGACTGGGGGGGGCTTGTCACCTGAAGGAGCTGAATCACCGCCCTCTCAAATGTATTGAATTTAGTAACAACAGCAACACTAGTGAAATCAATTGCAGATATCAGAACAGACCTACCTGCAGTCTCTGAGTGTTTTATGTATTAATAACTTTGTCTTTGCATCGTACCAGCTGAGTAACAGAATGCAACCGTCTGTTATCTGACGTAGATATTTCGCTGTGATGTAGATGGGTCGGGTTTTGGCTCCGCCTATGCAAAACCTGAGCTGAAAACGGAAGAGAAACTGTTCAACGGTCTAACTCCACGTTTCAGTGTGACAATGTTTACGCACTTTGCACATGCTTTCAGGAACTCATTTCATACATATATAATGTACTGAGATGCAAACCATGGAATTTGCTTTACAGGATCTTTAAGTGTATATTGAAAAATAAAATGATTCCTACCCAGTACCCTGTATATGACGGACTTCACACAATCACATATCTGTCATGCCCCACTTTCAAAACACTCAGGATTGTGGGAAACTTTCATTGCAACCAACAATCTGTCAGTTCAGGATATCCAAACCCATCACAGCAATGTTAATCCAAGATAAACAAACATACCCCTCTGTGTGTTGGCATTTTACCGTACCTTTTTTATTCCTATCACATTTCAATAAAAAGTAAACCAATGTAAACATTGAGTGAAGTGATATCAGCCGTCGTAATAAACAGTCTCACTACGCTCATTACAGCCAGAGAACCTTTGCGGCTAAACCGTTAATTAGTCCGTCTGCGTTGCCTAATCAGGCTTCTTAACCGACAGCTCAGCCGCTCCACACTCCTCCCTGCCTCCCTGAGTGCCAACAATGCTGCTGCCTCGCTGCCTCTCCTTGTGGGTGGCTCAGAGCTAGTCAGGCCATTACAGACAAATCAGACCAAAGACCTTTAACTAACTGGGGCCACTGCCTCCTATTATTTTTGCTTTTACTCCTCTTCTGTTGTGTTCTGTTCTTGTCTTCCCTTGTCCTCTTTAAGGTTCCCCATGGTAGTGGGTGGTGGGAGGTCTGGACATTAAACAATAAGGGTGAATCCCTGTGATGTTCTCTTGCAGTTTTGCGTAACGTTCTCGATTCATTCTTAGAGCTTCAGTGTTGCTTTTGGTGAAAGTTTTGATAGCTGTCAGTGAAGTATCAACTGCACCTTATCATCACAGTGGAGACAGGAGAGTGGAGAGGAGAGGAGAGAGGAGAAGTGAGAGACAATTGGAGTTCTCAGAAAGCAGACTCCCTCCACAGCACCACCACTAACAACATCCCTTTTCCATCATTATCTCTTTCTGTGTGTGTATGACAGTATGCAGTTCCCTTGATTGGCATTACATGGCTATACTCATTATTTTCTTCCAGAAGGCTTGGGTTCACACCTGTGGCCATCACCTGCTTCAGAGAGGAAGGAAGTCTCAAGGTGGGGAGGAGTCTGTCACCATGGCGGTACCTCCCAGGTTGACCATCTAAGGCATAACCAAAGAATCATATTGGAGTCGTCACCATGACAACACACTTGCCTATCAGAGTCTAAAGGCGTTGATATTCGATGTTTAGAAACTCAGAAAGCTAATCATAACTATATTTTAACATTCACCGTGTTAAAAAAAACGTTATATACTTGTGTCATTTTAATTGAACATTGTACAGAACAGGAGTCTAGGATCAAACTAAGGTACAGAAAATAACTGTTATTACTCAGAAAGGCTTTGCTTCACCATCCCTCGTCTTCATCCATCTGCTTCTGTGTTGGTTCCAATTACTCGGGGCTGACTGGACCAGATGTGTGCTGGTACCGTGGTTTCTAAGTAGTTTGGATCTAAATGGTCTGGTTCCCATTCAGAACATGAATGGTTTTGGCCCTGAGCCTGCATTCCTACCAAACTCCAGCCGCGGTTGAGACAAACAGCGAAATAGGAGATAGGAGGGCAGGAAATGTATTTTGATGTAAGCCTTGTAGCTGCATGCAGGACACCTACTGTGTTTAAATGGCTCTGTGATTGAATTGTCAGTCTGATTATATCTGCACTCCATGCTCCCTCCTCTCCATCTTGATGTGTCCATGGGGTTGTGCATGATTGAGTTAGTAAACGAAAGAAGGTAGGAAGGTAGGAAGCTTGGCTGGCATGAAGGAAGGAAGGAAAGAAGGAGATCATCAAGAATCCAAAAGAATGGACTAGCTTTTCCTGTGTGTACCCTGGAGGCTGGTATAAGGGGCCATACTGGGAGGTGCTGAGTGTTAGAGGTGACACGAGACAGTCAGACGCATATAGACAGGTCTGTCACTTCTGGGCTCTAATCCCTCATCAGACACCTGCGGCACATCTGACAACTACAGTTGTACTGACACACATACACACATACACAGATAGAAACTAACATACACACACACAGACACACACACACACACACACAAAATAAATAAATAAATACAATAATCAGACAGGTGATTCACTTTGTATTAAGTACATGTTGTTCTGAAGGCATGACTTACTGTAAGAGTCGAACATATGATCATTAGCTTGCATTAGAGTCAAACATGTACTGACAGTAAATGTTCACACTGGATATGAAAATGTAAAATATATGACTGAAACTGTGACACTGCAATCATTGTAAAATAAATTGCGTTTGTGAAATGGGAAACCCTCCTTGCTTGCAAATGAATGACCTTGTACCCAATCAACATGCAATACTACTGTGATTGGATCAAAGCATTAGCGGACTGTAAATGTGTTGGAGTCCACCTCAGAATGTCCTCAATCTAATGGGTCTAATTGCATATGCACAGCCTGCAGTAATGTGTGTGGAGAATATCATGGTTGAATGATTTTTCCAATATTCCTGTTATCAACTCTCTGCCTTTTCTGCCCTTCAGACATAGACAGAGAGAGAGAGAGCAAGAGAGAGAGAGAGAGAGAGAGAGAGAGAGAGAGGGAAGAGTGAGAGAGAGAGAAATAGAGAGAGAGAGAGAGAGAGAGGGAGAGAGAGAGAGAGAGAGAGAGAGAGAGAGAGAGAGAGAGAGAGAGAGAGAGAGAGAGAGAGGAGAAATGAAGTGTGTAACACATAGGTAAGCATATTTCTAAAAAGTATTTCCAATCAGACTCAGAAACTTACCAAACAACCCCTCGGAGCTGGTAGACCTACCTTTGAAGAGTCTTCAGGGCATTTTACTCATAAAGGAAGTGGTTGTCTTCCTGTCTCAAGAGATTGGGGAAGGAGTGAGTCAGGGAGGGGATAAGGGAAGGATAGATGGATGTGTGCAGGAGATAGATGGAGGGGGGGCTGACAGGTCTGTCTGCAGTGATAAGACCTTTACCTGTTATCTCTCTTCACCCACTAGAGGTGAGAGGTTCCACATCAAAAAACGAAGGATGGGCGAGGTGGCCGAAGATAGGAAGTAAGGGAGGGAGGGAGGGAGGTTGGGATGGAAGAAGAACAGGGAAGCAAGAGGGGGAATGTAGAAAAGTAGAGACACATGGGAGTTTTTTGAAAACTTTTTAAAAGGCTGAAAAGACTAGAGAAGAAGAGAGACTTAAGCAAACAAGAAAATGTTTTTTTATGTAAACTTGTTTGGAGCTCAGGTATGACTGCTTGTGGATGGGGCTTGACTTTAACTCATCTGTTTATACTGGGTGGCATTCAAATAGAGTAGGATATGAACTGTGGAACTGATGTAAGTTATGAAACAATATCACTGTACAGGTTCTATAGAAGAAAGGGTCTGAAGGGATTCTTTTTCGACAGGGTGCTTCATGTTTTCTTCTAAGACTAGCACCTATCACCTCCACTCCTCCCATGAGAGTTTCCAAACGGTTCCTCAGAGATGCTCAGGTCATGAAGTGCAACTGGTGTTTGTGTGTGTGTGAGAGAAAGAGAGTGAGTTCTTGACACACCCACCTGCCCTGGTCTGAATGACAAACACAACGGCAGGACCTACTCTTTTAGGCATCTGTTGCATGGTCTACAAGAAGCTTTTTAGAGAAAAAAACATGACATGTGTGACGGTTTAGTATTCTGTATTACAGTGCAAACTCTCAGTCCACTCCAGGTATAGTGTGTGTGGGTAGGGATAATGACTGTAATGATACATTGCCTCTAGTTATTTTCAGAAAGCCTACGAAGGGTAACCAACATTCAAATCCCAGTATAGCCTTTACCATCTGCCATCTCAGTTACACAAGTTTTTTTACATGTATTTTTTCCCTTTTTCAATTACCTCAAAAACACCTATTTCCCCAGTACAATCAAACTGCCCCTGGCATTCAATCTCCACCTGTAGTAGCCAGTCAATGAGTTCTATTTGTCAGGCCAGTGTGGGTGTTCCGAGACCACAATCCAATCAGAGCCAATGATTTGATAGCTGGCTGTGGTCATGGCAGACACAATAAGATGACCTGAAGAGATGGAGACAACTGCTTCACTGGCAGAGGAACAAGTCAACCTTCTATTACCTGACTTATGTTTCTCTAAGTCTATCTCTACTGTATTGAGTGTGTGGTGTTTGTTGTCTTCGTAAACACAGTCACACACGCACACACAAAGTGTTGCAGTATGTGTCTGCATGTGGCTTGAGCAAGTGGCTTGCTAATGGCACAGCAGGAACATATAATTGAAATCATGTGGAGACACATCCCCCCTCACACAGACTGCCCACACTCAAATGGCCTTTGTATGCATTTAGTACAGTATGCAGATTAGCTGTGTGTACCCTTCAAACCGGTTTAGCAGGCAGTTGTTTCAGACAGGCGAAAGGGAAGGCATTTGCCCCACTCTTCAAGAACCATGATTCTAATGACACAGTGTGGACTGATTCCTGGTTCCTGTCCATTGCTAGTATGAAGACCAGGGTGAGATCCTTTCAGGGCAGGGAGTGAGCTGGCTCAGCACAGGACGCTGCACTGCAGCACACTAATCACATTTGTTCTGGTCACAGCTGGTTTAACACAGGTCACAAAATTCATTGACTGTTGTCGGTGTTACAGGATGGATGTTATCTCCATCAACATCATCAGCACGTGTATCGTGCGTGCGGGTGAATGACAAATTCAAAACAAAGATAGATTAGTCCTCATTTCCTATGTAGCCACAGCTTCCTCTGAACAGAGGAAAATGCTGCACAATCTAGCAGAGGACACACACTAGTGGTGTAATGCTACACACTATACTGGTCCATATTGGCTTTGATATCAAAGATGCTGTTTGCTATTGATTATACCGGGAGAGCTGTTGACCTCTCGGCTGCACTATGTGATGCAAGGAAGTGCACCCCCTGTTGGTAGATGTAGTCCCTGCCTTAACCAATGTTACTAATGCAGAAATCTGCATTGCAGCATTTTTATTTACTTTGGCCACAGTCTTTAAGCATGCAGAGCAGACAAGGCTATTTAAATAGAGCTGAGAGCTCCAGTCCTCAGCCCCATGATATTCTACCCAGCAGCGATGATCCAGAAGAGCTCAGCTGTGTGTGTTTACTCCTGGGCCCTCATTATCACAGAGATCCCCAACACAAAGACCCGCTCTGATCCCACCCTGCATGTGAGATGACTGAGTCCGGCTGTAGGTTTGCATGCTGTAAAGGTTAGGCCAGTGAAGTCACACACTGCTTATAAGCAGTTTAACTTTAGCAGTGATACCGATAAATCTATTGATGGCACCGATTGACGTGAACTTCTTCGGACTGGTTGAGCATTTTAGAAATGCAGGGTTTCCTTTCCTCCCAGCCTGGCATAGCAAGAACGCTCTCTTCTCCACACGTGAATAATAAATAATCATTTATTTTTCAAAATCATGCAAATCCATTTGTCTCAGAGCCAAGTCCTGCTTTCCAACTTTCTCTCTTTCTCTCACACAGTTATTTACTTACAGCTCCACAGGGTAAACTAGTTTGTGACAGAATTCATTAATCAATTGTTGTCATGGTGCTGTGAGTTTGGTAAACAAGTTTCTCCACATGAGTAAAATATCACTTATTGTCTTAGAGCACTGATGCCAGTTCACTGTTATTGCAATGCTTTCACATTATTATATTAATCTTCAATACAGGAAGGAAAGCTATTATGTCATAGATGGTATGGGGGATGAGGTTATGCAGTATGGTATGTTGGACAAAAAAATGTAACTTGAACCCATTGTAATATACTTATACAGAAACACTATCTCATACAGTCAGTAGCATAGGATACATGCTGCAGTGTTCGACCATTTAGAAATGTAAATACTAAACTTACACCAAAACCTCTTGTTCGTTAAACTCCTTAACTTTATTTGCAAATAATTGTCATCTGGATGTGGTGACAGAAGTAAGCAGGCTTGTATGAAGTCACTCGACAATGGTGCTGGCCTTCATAGGGAAGGATATTGCTTCAGCATAAATCAATGTGTCATAGAATTGTCACTTAGAATGTTATAAAAACCAACGCTGGCGGGAATGGCAGAAGCAGATGATCAAATATTTTATCTGGATGCATTCTTGGCCGATGACGTCATAATAAGAGTTGTTGATTTACAATGTAGGCCACAACACTTGGAATACTAGTATAGAGATAACCTTAAATAATCTTAAAACTAGAAAACATTTTTGTGTGACATAGATTATCTTGCGACTTTAGTTCTTAAACTTTTTCATTAAACTTGCATAATAAACATGCAATAAAACATATGATTTTTTCTGAGATAGTTTTTTGTAGAACTTGTATATAAAGAGTTACTCTGTTGCTGTATTGCATAAGAGCATCACCAAAATAAATAAAAAACAAACAACTAAAGAAGGGGTGAGAGGTGTCTAAGCCTGATATGAATACCCTACCTTGTCCTGGAGGGCACATATTATCTCTCTCTCCCTTACTTCTCTCTTCTGTCCGTCAAATCACTTTGTTTATGTTTCTATACCGAACTCTCTCTGACACTTCCTTATCTACCTCTACTACACACGCCCATTCTCTCTCTATCTCACACAGTACACACATCACTCACGCTCACAAAGACACCCGGTCAGTCATTCAATAGTGGCCTGACCTCCACATCAGTGGTTGATGTGAAGAGCAGTCCGGCGTGTATTCTCCCTGTGGCTTGCATAGCTCAACCCCCCCCCCCCCCCCGGCTTGGTAAGGCACTGTTTCCCCCCTCTCTACCCTCTCGTCTCCCTGCCAGCCTGCCCTTGACCGCCTTTCACAGGCTTCCATGTGTACACACACACATACTCACACACACACACGCTCACATACACAGCAAACCGTATAGGCCTACATACAGTGCGCGTAGGTATACATCATTCTTACTGTGTCGAGTCCATAGCTCAATCCCGAGGCTGAAGAGAAGCATTAACACTGCAAACCTCCTCCAAATCTGAATGGAGCCCTGATACAAAATCTGACATCGCTCAACATCACTGTTCGTCAGAGTCCTTCTGCCTTCTCCTTTAATTCCCCTTCTCGTCCAGCCCCTTCCTCCTCCATCCTGTCAGTCTTCTTCAATTCCTTTCTTCTTTCCACACATCTCTCCTCCCAATTTTTTGCTTGTCAATGTGAATTATTAAAGCAAATGTAAAGTAATGCACATAGTCCCCATCTCTCCAGCACTGGCCTTGTGCTCTGCCCCCCCCCCCCCCCACCCCCCAGGGACACCAGTAGACAGTAGCGTTATTATCATATATGTACAGAGTCTGAAAAGCATTCCAAACAAAGTGGGAAGTCGGAAGGCGACGGGAGGCCTCGAGCGACGTTCGGAGAGGTAAGAAAGAGTCCGTTATCTCTCTAGCTTCAGTTGAGCTGGTCTTCGTACTGTTTCCGGAAACAGTCTCCAGCAGGGAAAAACTCCCAGCAGCGCTCCTGGTACATCTTCCACACGTAAGACTCCTGGGGGGGAACCAGGGTGAGAAGGGCAGAGTGGTGAACACTATACTACATCCCAGATCAAATACTTTATGTTAGCATGTTGTTGGAGGGCTGAGGAGGTGTTTACCTGGCCTGTGTGCTCTGTTTCGTCTTTGTTGATGAGGTACATCACGAAAAATCTGGAACAAAGACATAAAGGTGTCAGTTAGAGACATATAGAAAGAGACAGCGATGGAAAGGATTGGAGAGGGAGGGATGGTGGTAGAGAGAGGAGGTGGCAATAGAGACAGATGGGGGGAGGGAAGAGAGATAGAGGTAGAAAAGAGGTATCTACTCACAGATAGTTGGCCAGGTTGTGCTCCTGCAATGTGTGTGTCTCGAAGCCGTGAGGTACCGTGTCAAAGTAATCGTTCCCTATCCCGCAGATGAAGCACTTGGTCTGAATGACAAACACAACGAGTATCTGATGCTGTTAGACAACCACACCCAGGACCATCCATGTCATAGTGTGTCACTGTGTCCGCGTGTCCTCACCTCCATGTCTTCCTTCACCTGCTCCTGCTGATCTCTCAGCTCACCGAACGCGTCGATGATCAGACCTGACCAGAGGAGACAGCAAAGGCTGGTGGTCAGAATGTCTAACTGCCCCCAACCCCACAGCCCAGCTCAGGATCAGAATATCACCGACCACCCCCGGAATTCAAGTTGGTATTTTACGACAGTATCTTTATAGGAGATATTTTATGAGCCTATTGACATTCTCTGACACCCTTGTTCCTACGGGGGTCAAAGGTGACATGAGAGGTCATCCTCACCCTGGATGATGGCCAAGAGGATGACAATGACAAAGAAAAAGAAGGTGATGTCGAAGATGATCCGGTAGATCTCGTATTCGTCGCCGGCCGGATCTTCGATTTGGTCACCGATTCCCCCGCCAGCACGCACGCCCACATACATATGGAACATGTAGCACTGGAAAGAGAGAGAGACAGATAGAGACAGAAAGTGAGAGTAAGAAACAGAGAGAGAGACAGAGAGACAAAAAAGAGGCAGGGAAGGAGAGTAAGATTGAGAGGGAGAAACAAGGTCTCCAGAGATTACATTTAGCCTCAAAACCCCGGGGCTCTCCCCTCTCTGGGTCAAACCTTTCATTCTCTTAATTCCTCTTTCTGTTTCACTAATGCATGGCCGACATCAGGAAACAGACCAATTTCAAATCCTGCATATTAGCAGTTCTCTTGTCTGAACTGTATGAAGCTCCTGCATTTCCATAAAAGAGCGTAGCTTCCCCATGGTGTATGTGTGCTCCACAGTGAGTGTGTGAGTATGTGTGTGTTTGCGTGTCATTGTGAGGGGTTTAGGTTGAGGCTTATCCCTGTGAAGGCGTCCGTGTGGGGAGGGGGGGGTGGGCAGACCAGTGGCCCCCATCCATCTAAGTCCTTCCTTTGTGCCCCCACCCCCCCCTGAAAGAGGAAGAGGATAGTCCCTCGTTCAAAGACAGCCTCTCCTTAATAGGAAGCTGCGACGGTGGAGGGCAGGTTACGGATGGCTGACTCAAGAGGGATTAGATTTGGGGAGGGGAAGGGGGGGCAAGGGCAGCGATCTGTGATCCTACTGTCCCCTGGTATGTCTGTCACTGTAGAGAACACACACGCACGCACACACACACACACAAGCACAGGCTGCAGGACCCTTATATAGCTCTCCGTTAAAATGATGGCATTTAAATCTAGATTCCTCATATCCCTTGGTTCTGCTTCACTCTACCTCGTCTCTCTCTCTTCTCCCATGCATGCTCTTGTTCTCACCTAACCCATTTTTAAGTCCCTATAATCCAAAGGTCTCTCTATAATAGAGGTCTCTTAACCTCATTTGGATTTCCTGTATAACAGAAGGTCAGGTACCAATAGCTACTGTATATCATTCTGATGTTGAGAAAATGTCTTCAACAATCCCCCCCTAACCCTACATGCAGAAGGGCTGGATACATCCCCTCCCTGGGCCTGCCATAGCTTCCCAGACCCTGGTGTAATAACCCTGGCTGGCCACACACTGGGCCAGAGACAACAGGAAACAATGGAGGTTAATGCACGTCTCATTCTCATTTCACACAGACCTCTATTTGGTCTCCATTAGTGAAGGGGGGTAATTACCCCGCTAAGCCAATCAAAGGGCTCTAATTGTGATGGCACTGAGTGTCAGGGAATCCTGGGTAATTAGCGGCACACGACGGAGACTGTGATTAATTAGCGCAGGAGGTTTTCTAACGAGCCGCATTCTTAACAAGCCGACTCCATTTGCACTGCAATCAGGGTGACAGAGAGAGGAGGGTTTCTGACACACCACAGCTGCTTTCAGAGGGGTCTCTCTTCAAAGTCTGGGTTTCCAAACTAGCACCGGAACCACAGGAGAATGCTAGAGAGCCGACATCGAGAGTCTAAAGCCTGTCCCTGGTGTGGACGGAGGACACTCACTGTCAGCATGTCGTCACACTTCATGTCGGGAGACTCTCCGTCTTCACTCTTGTTGTAGAATTTACGGAAGAAATTGAACGCTACCACCGTGTAGAGGTACACAACCACAGCTAGAAGGCCTACGGTCAACACCAACTGGAGGGGGGGGGGGAGAGAGAGAGAGAGAGAGAGAGAGAGACAGACACAGAGACAGAGAGAGAGAGAGAGAGAGACAGAGACAGAGAGAGAGAGAGAGAGAGAGAGAGAGAGAGAGAGAGAGAGAGAGAGAGAGAGAGAGAGAGAGACAGACACAGAGACAGAGACAGAGAGAGAGAGAGAGAGAGAGAGAGAGAGAGAGAGAGAGAGAGAGAGAGAGAGAGAGAGAGAGAGAGAGAGTAAAATGTGTAACACATAGGTAAGCATATATCTAAAAAGTGAGAGAGAAATGATGAGTCAGTAAGTTGTATACAAGTGTTAAAACAGTCTGCCCTCTTAAGAATGTTTGTTTGACCTGTTTGCCGTTGTGTGTGACAGAGGAGAGGATTGTGCGTAGCGTCTTGAAGCCCATGGCGATGTCAAGCAGGTGGGCAGCAAAGAAGAAGTTGTTGTAGTGACCCAGGATGGACATGGTCATGTACCAGGCAAGGTACAAGAAGGACTGCGCACACACACACACAGTTAGGGTCATGTTTTATCTGAATGTTTACTGATGTTTAATAAGGTATACATATAAGCTATACTGTACTTACATTATCAGTGAAGACCACTCCGAGTTTCCAGATTTGGTACTTCACATCAATGGAGTTAAGCCTAGGATTGGTCAGAGGAGAGGGAAAAGAGGGGGCTTTTTTTTAAGTTAAACATTTTCTGCTACTGTGGCTTCTGCCATCAACGCTGGAAGTCACACATTAAACTATAATTGGTCATTACTGCCATCTTCAGACAGAGAAATGTAAAGGGCAACAGAAGATCTCTGTCAAAACAACTCTCCCTCTACTTCTAGATCCTGAACCTTAAACTTTCTTCTCGTTTAAGACTTTCACAATTTTGTTCTTTTCCTCTATGGTAATACAGAAAGTGTTCCTCTCTTTGAGCTTCAATTAGTGATGTGAGTGGGCTGAGAAGGGGTCCTATTGGCAGTGACACAAGACAGCCTTCCTCCACCCACCCACCACCCACCCACTCACTCTTTCCTTATTCAGCCCTGGAATAAGGAAAGCTCTTTTCTTACACAAAGATTCACATGGCTGCAAACACCCTCTCCTCTGTTGTAGTCTGGCACGGCTCTAACTCTTCTCCCCTCCTGTCCTCTCTTGACCTTTCCTCCCCTTTCCGGTTTGCTTCTGTCCTTCTCCTTCTCTCCCCCCTTTTCTCTTGTATTCTCATATTCTCCCCTCCTCTGCTCCCCTCCCCTCCTCTGCTCCCCTCCTCTGCTCCCCTCCTCCGCTCCCCTCCTCCGCTCCCCTCCTCCGCTCCCCTCCTCCGCTCCCCTCCTCCGCTCCCCTCCCCTCCTCCCCTCCCCTCCTCCGCTCCCCTCCTCCGCTCCCCTCCTCCGCTCCCCTCCTCCGCTCCCCTCCCCTCCTCCCCTCCCCTCCTCCGCTCCCCTCCTCCGCTCCCCTCCTCCGCTCCCCTCCTCCGCTCCCCTCCTCCGCTCCCCTCCCCTCCTCCCCTCCCCTCCTCCGCTCCCCTCCTCCGCTCCCCTCCTCCGCTCCCCTCCTCCGCTCCCCTCCCCTCCTCCCCTCCCCTCCTCCGCTCCCCTCCTCCGCTCCCCTCCTCCGCTCCCCTCCTCCGCTCCCCTCCTCCGCTCCCCTCCTCTGCTCCGCTCCCCTGTCCTCTTCTCCCCCGCAGACTTACACAGCAGCTAGCGAGCTGTCTTTCTTGGGCTTCCTCTTCTCGTGGGCGACGCTGAAGTCCAGGGCAGCCTTGTCCATCCCCAGCAGCTCACTGATGCGGTCATGGCCGTAGAACTCTCCGTACTTATCCATCACCTGAGGGGGGGGGGGCGGGGGGGGGGCACAGACACATCAGGTACACATGCTTCCTAGAGTCCTCCACTGACCAAAACCACAAAATGTGTGCCCAAATATGTCGAACGAGATTTAGATTTGGGTGCATTCTAGGTTACACTGCACAACTTGCCTTACCCCAGGATGACCTGCAATATGTTTATGGTGTTCCATGTAAATTACATAAAATGAATCCCAGATGATGAATTATCATAACTTCATGGAAAAATGTCAATTACAGTACTTATGTGAGTAATCAATAAGACACACATGGCCGACTCTCAATTAGCCTCCACATTCATAACCCTGCACAGGAGAAACACAAAAGCATGGAAAACACACTTTGTCTTCGTCTAGGTCCACTCACCTTCCTTTTCACAAACTTATCCCAGTAATTATTTGGAAAAGATCTGAAAAACACACAAAAAAAAAACTTCATGAGAATTCTCAGTAGGAAGTTATTGAACACGCTATCACATGTTATGGTTATACTGCAGCCGGATGTTTACATACAAGTGTAATTGTCTTCAATGTGACATTCATCTGCATAGAGCAATAATCAGGTCAAAGCAAGTTCTGATTGGTGGGTCTGAGGCGCTGAGGTCGGCATTGCTGTTAGCTTTGACATTTAGCTAGGGGCCCATTAAACCAGCCTGCAGCCTGTGTGACCTTACTGTGGCAGTCATTACTACAGAAGAGCCATGGCGAATAGCTGGCTAATGATTGTTAATGAACTCAGCTGTAATGGATACTCCGAGAGGCCTTTCAGTCTCTCCGAATTTCAGCTCTGGCTTATAGCAGCTCTGTCCACGGGTCACAGCTTAGAATAGACCGGAAAACACAGACACACGCACGCACACAGGCTGGGATGAGCATGTCATCGCTGGTTAGTCTGGCCCTTCCATACATGGACCACATGGTGGGACAGACTCACTGAGTGTTGATGACCAGGCGGTCCCACTGGCCCTTAATGTCGTCCTCAGAAGGCTGCTCTGTGATGTATAGGCCGTCAAACTCCAACTTCCTGGCCACCTCCTTCTCACGCTTGAAGATCACCAGCGGGACCTGAACGGCAGAGAAGTGTGAGAGGCAGAGGCAACCGTCGACAGGGACAGAATGACGATACCATTAACCCCCCACGGGCACACCCACTCTTCTGACACTCTCTTCAGGAGGGCAGCGTGTACCGGCGAGGCAGAACTAGCGGAAAGCCTACCTTCAGACAGTAGTAGCCGATGATGCAGAAGAAGGAGATGACGGTGTGCAGGATGGCCAGAATGCGCAGGGTGGGCTCCATGTAGCCGCTGCTCTCCTCCAGTACAAAGTGGACCGTCGCTGGCCTCTGGGGCTCCCCACCTTCCGTGAGGGTGTCCCACTGGACGCTGGGATCTGATTGGCTGCTGGTGTACACCACCTCCCTCTCCTCCACCACTGCTGAGGATGTGGAGACCTGGGGGAGAGTTTTCACCCGTTCTTTTTTAATATTATTTATTATTGCGAGACGTCTATCTATCCAGGCGTGCTCACAAAACAAAGAAAGATACTGAAATTATACTGAGATATACTGACATTATTTGTTCAATGACTTCAAATGGAAGGATACTATGATCAAGTTTGATACCTTGTAAAAGAGGAGGATGAAGTTGATGGCAAAGGCAACAAACAGAGCCAGCATTCTCATGTTGTAGAAGTTCCTTGCAAAATAGTTCTATGGGAAATGGACAAGCAGCATAATTAAGACAGTGAGTGTGTGTCAGTGTGTGTGTGTGTGTGTGTGTGTGTGTGTGTGTGTGTGTGTGTGTATGTGCGTGTGTTTGTGTCTAATGTACCAGCAGTTTCCTTTGGTAGGCGATAATCTTTTTCCAGAAGGCAGACTCCTGAAGGTCAGGTTCATCTGATTTGGATGTGTGGTGCTGCCGGACCTTGTGCTTGGGCTTCTCTTCCTTCTGTTTCTCCTGCTTCTCTCCATCCTCGCCCCTGGGAGGAGGCACAGAGGGGCAAAACTAAGTGGTGCATTAACAAATTGACTATGTTGACTTATGAGTGCTGGTGTAAATCAAGATTTCAAAAGAAACTAAACAGAATAATAATATTAGTTAGCATTGGGTGTAATGTCAGCAGTATTACATGAATGACTAATATGACACAATTGACAACAAGCAGATCCATTGGGTTGCACTGTAAAAACTGCAAATGACTCTGCTTTTAGGAGACAGACAGGATATTCCACCTACTCTGCTTTCTCTGGCTCACATTTGCTCTCCTCTGCGCCCACTTTGTCTTCCTCGGAGGAGGAGGATTGGGTCTTGGCCTGTGACAGGAGAGGGGGCAGACATTAAACTGGCAAAGCTCTACATCACCATAATGTGAGGTGATGATGGTGATGGCTCATAAGCACTTTGAGGCCCATTATGTCTCTGCCTGCTGGGAGGGCAATGGACCAGGAAGGAGGGAGGATGGGGGAAAGGAGAGAACAAGAAATACTGTGGCAATATATAGGTCTTTTTTATATTTAATGTGTATACATACAGAATGGAGAGAAAGAAAGAATAAGAGAGAGTGAGAGAAAGACATTTGGAGGAAAGAAAGACCGTGAGTGAGAGAGAGAGAGATGGGGAGTAATCATTTCAAATGATGGTCTCTGTATGCCAGTTGTACTCAGTATCTTATGAATGACTTTATCCGTAAGGCTAGAAATATAAATCATTTTCAACAACAACAACAACAACAACAACATCCTGCCATTACCGTGTGTCTCCTCCTCAGCTCAGGGGAGGGGGCGGGGACAGGGGGCACAGGGGAGTTGAGCAGATCCGTCAGGCTGGCGTTGGGGTTGTGGGGGGTGATCTTATACTGCCCCCCCTCCCTCCTCAGGTCCAGACCAAAGATGTCAGAGAGTAGCTCTGTCTCGTCTGTGTTCACCGCCAGATCAGCCAGGTCCTTCTCAGCGGAGGCCCGGTCCATTGGCCGTCTCTCTCCAACCTCCTCCTCCCCCTCTCCCCTTACATCGTCCTGGGTGGGGTCCGGCATGTTGGCCAGGAGTTCCGACACCTGAGAAGATGAGGTATGTTTGTAAAAACCTGCCTTGCTGCCACCGAGCTACCACACGACAAAACAAATCCAATGGACCTTTACGTTGAGTACCTTGATGGTTTTGGCCCCTTCTACTAGGCTCCCTCCCAGGAAGGTGTTGTGTACGATCCTGAAGAACCCTCGGGCCACAGAGAAGGCACAGTGGAGCAAGCCCAGCAGCAAGCTCCAGTAGAAACCCACGAGCGTGGTCACCATGTCCTTCACTGTCATCTTCTTCATCCTCTTCACCTGCTTCTTCAGGCTCTTCATAGAGAGTACCTGAAAGGATTGATGTCACATTCAGTCTTGGTAAGTGAACTTGAGCTATACATATATAAGCAAATATTCAATATTTGGGTGACATTTGGGGGCATCGGAGATACCACAGAAGATAATGAATAGCTCGTACCTTCATGAGAAGCATGATGTTGTATCGGAGGGCCATGAGCGCCGTCCTCACCGTGGTAACAGAGAAGAAGCCCATCTCTGGGTTCTCCTCTTCTGGTTTCTCCTTCTCGTTCTCCTCCTTACTGGCTGAGCGCTCGCCTGCGTCCGACATCTGAGCCGCCAACTGCATCTCGAAGATGGTGTCCTCACAGAAGTTCACAAAGAGCTCCATCTTCTCCTTCTCACCTCCCTCGTTTACGACGTCAAAGATGAACTGTCTCTTGGACTCTTTCACCTGAAGAAGACATTTTACATTTACGATTTTCTGTTTACTGGATATTTGAAAATGTTTTTTGAATATATTACATGATTAAATAAGCCAGAGTCAAATAAGTATAAGAATAATTAAATATCTACACTGTTTAGCCCACAAACCTGGGGCTTCTCCCACTGGGTCCTGCTGGACTCCGAGATCTCAAAGTAGACCCTCTCGATGCGCTTGGCACTGCCCATGATCTCGATGCGCCCCAGGTATGGCTGGAAGTAGTTGAGTACAGACTCTGCCAGCTCCAGGAAAGTCTGCAGGCGCGTGTCGTGGGGCATGTGCTCCGACAGGTTGGTCAGAAGGACGGCCACGTTGAAGCCGATGTCCTTGGCGGGCTCGTGGAAACGCTCCACAAACTCCTCGTAGTCCAGGAGCTCGTTTTCGTCGGGCTCGGCGCAGGAGAGCAGGAACTCGGTCTCAGATTGGGTGTAGTGCTTGTGGCTCTCCATGGCCTTGTGGAAGTCCCTCTTGGAGATCACCCCCTTGCCGTCGGGGTCGTACTCCTTGAAGGCATCGGAGGAGGTGAGGTCTTTCAGCTTGAGGAACATGTCAAAGAACTTGAGGATCATCTCCACGTTGTTGGAGGACTCCACCAGCATGTCCACCATCTGCTTCCCGATGGTGCCGTTGACCACGTTCCCTTCCAGCATGGACAGCAGCATCACCACCATGTCCTTCTGAAGATCCATCAGTTCCTTCAGCAGCTCTATCTGACTGGAGTCCTGGGAAACATGACAGCTACATCACCCACAACCTGAACTCTGTGTTTGAGCCCATATGGGTCCTGATTAAGTATGTAGCATACAGTTTACAGCACGTGTATGGTAGCCAAAAGCTGACTGGCTGACAGGAAGACTGATGGAGGCTTGACAGATGTTCCTGCTGCTCACCTGGGACAGCTTCATCTGCATGTGAGCGAAGACATGGAGGAAACCAACGACTGCGTCCCACAGTCTGCTGTGAGCAAGACTTTGTTGGTTCCCTGTACACGGGCCCTGAAACGACAACATAGCAAAATACTCTTAAAAATGCAACATTTTAAATCTACTTACAGATAGATCGATGGGGAAGGACAACATATACATATTGTAATAGCATATATGAGCATGTTCTGGATTAGTGTCAATAAACTTTGAAAACAGGAATACTCAAGTAGAAATTAATACTGTGAGATGGACTAGCAGGACTAAGCAGTTGAGAAGCACAAACCAATCTGGCAGTGGCTAAATATTACTGAATACTACTCTTTGCCAAACATCTCAGTTGCCAAAAAAATCATAACAGAAGTTTGAGTGTTGACTGATTCATAGGGTTACTAGAGGACAGAAAAATGTGTTTGCATTATTGGGTTGAGTGTTGGTGCATGTGCAACCGACAAATGGTGAGTTGATTAGATCAAAGTGGACGGTGAATTGATATAATTCGTTTTCATTATGCAATTTGATGCTTCCGTTGCCATATAATCAACACCATTTTATTAATTTAATTTCTAGATTATTCACATCAATTGTCAATCTATCCAGGCATCATTTAATTAAATTAGAGTCTTAATCACTTCAACATTCATTAAGGTATATGTGTTCCTTTTATCCTTTTTCTGAGCTGATCCCATTATGGCCAGTGGTACGTGTCTGTCAACAGCCTTGTAAAGAACAGTTTCTGGAAGGTTCCTGAAATCCAATATGAACACATACCTGGATGTACTCAGTCAGGGTATTGAAGACTTGCTTCGCCACATTGATCGCCTTGGAAAAGTTACGCTGCCCTTGCTCGTCAATGACATCCTTCCCAGAATAGTACCAATAGAAATCACTGATCGACTCCTGCAGGAGAGAGACATTCATCAATACTTGAATACATCCATTTGTTTTGTTCTGGTGCACATGTGTGTGTGTGTTCTCACCTGGACCCTGAGCAAGTAATCCACAGTAGAGATGATGATGTTGACTGTGGTGTTGTTTCCTGTCTGAGTCCTCAGGTAGTTCTGGAAGTCTGGAACATTATACAGTAGTATCATTTCTATATTGTTTTCTATCATCCTGTATCTGGGCCAGTAGATTTTAAAAAAGATGGATAGCATAGCAGGACTTCTAACTCAAAAATAGCACCAACAAGTTGTTGAAACACTTGTTGCTAACAGATGTCTGTGATGGACCTGTGTGTGACAACGTTTTGTACCTGAATTATGTCCTTCACATAGGAGCTGGAGGAAGCGGAACAAATCGCAAGTGAACTCATCATCCTGCATCACCTTCTCTCCTACAATGGAAAAGGCCACATACACACACAAACACACACACAGATGCATGCACACACACGCACACACACACACACATTCATACACACATACACACACAAATGTGCACACACAAAGTAAGCACACAAGTTAACAGGTTAAGACACCGACAGACAAACACACATACACACGTACCCTCACACAGACAAAATAAAGAGCAACACACAGCAACACACACACACACCCAGGGAGAGACATCATTAGAGACCATAAGCTGTGCTGGGCTTGTGTCTCCTCAGCACATCAGAGGTACAGTACTCCTGACACACCTGTCGCTCCAACAGAACACACACTCTGGGATGTCTACAGTATGGGTACAGAGCATGGGGGATATACACATGAATGTGGACTGGAGTGAAGTGGTTAAAACCAGCAGCATTTTTAACATTATCTCCAAATCATGTCAATGGAAACCGCATCATTGATTAGCCTCTACAATTTATTTGTCTATAACTGGCCTGGACAATAAGGCAGAGATATTTAGCAAAGGCTGGGAGGAGTTATACAGACTGAGGACTGCTAATAAAATGCTGCTAATAACCACGTAGGCTGATGGTAATGGGTACAGTTGACCGGATGGAAGGACAACGGCAGGAGAATGTGGTATCTGGTGTACACTGTACAGTCTGAAGAAATGGCTTGACTGGACTTGGACTGGTGTATGAGAGAAAGAGAGAGAGAGAGAGAGAGAGAGAGAGAGAGAGAGAGAGAGAGAGAGAGAGAGAGAGAGAGAGAGAGATAGAGAGAGAGAGAGAGAGAGAGAGAGAGAGAGAGAGAGAGAAAGAAAGAAAGAAAGAAAGAAAGAGAGAGAGAGAGAGAGAGAGAGAGAGAGAGAGAGAGAGAGAGAGAGAGAGAGAGAGAGAGAGAGAGAGAGAGAGAGAGAGAGAGAGAGAGAGAGAGAGAGAGTGAGAAAGAGAAAGAGAAATAAAGGAACATTGATAAGCCTAGAACAGGCCTGAAAGTACCCAGGTCAGAGTAACAGAATATCATCATGAACTACATCATGGACTGCTTGTGGATTATAGGTTATTCTATAGTACTACAATCAATGTTACAACATAATCTTTACAATCAGTTTGTTTCTATTTTTCTCTGGGCTTTTTTGTCAGGATGTGACAGGGCACTTTCAAGCTCATTTATAACACAATGATAAACCAGATCTGAAGTTTAAATTGAGTAAATAAGTACTGGCTGCACATTTCCTTTGGATATAATACACCTTTCATGTATTTTAGGCACTGTAATTGTTGAATATACTTCTCATAAGTTGTTATTTTTGTCATTAATTGTTACAGTAATTTGATATTTTGTTGATATACCATAAGCAAGTAATCTTAAATTCATGGCTTTGAGGCCTGTAAACGTAGGCTTCATCTGGTCTATCATGAACTCATTAAGACAGTTGAGAGAGTAAATCAGACTCAGTTTGAACGACCACAACAAAACAAAATGGTGACTTTTTTCACAAACAGAAAAAAAAATAACTTAAGAACACAACACAACAACAACATAGGCTAAGTAAGGCCACACCGATACACCACAGAACACAGTCAACTGCTGGGCCAGTTGAGAGGAGGGTGGGGAAGTGGGGAACATAGCGGCCTCTGGGCCAGTAGCCCTCCGCTAGCACAGATCAGCACAGCCATAGAAACAGTAAGGAAGCCACCAAGTCCAAAATGCACCACAGTCAGACACTAGACTAACAGAGAGAAGAGTACAGAACTGTACACCACCAACAACAACACAATCTCCATGTCGACAACACCAACACCAACCAGCCAACTATAGTTCAATAGCAGAGGCCACCACTTCAGTCCAGCTCACAACTAGCAGCTAGCACTAGCTAACATTTATGTAGATGTGCCAGATACTGTGCAAATCCTGAGAGGGTTAGGGATTAGTAGTAGCAGCGGGGGCTCCATGGCTAACAGACAGCTAGCTGTGGGGCTCTTCGGTGGTAGCTACAGGTAGTAGAGGACAGATACAGAACCAACTACAGGACGGGTAGTTAGCTTCATGCTAAGGTACATTGAGACAGAGTAGCAGCTATACAGTGAAAAAAGGGGCTGGGTTTGGTAGTGGGGAGGTGACTCAGGAGCTGAACAGAACTGACACAGAACTAACGGACCGAGACTGACCGATTGGCCAATCATGACAGAAAAATGCCAGGAGTCATAATTACCACGTTCATGAGTGATGACTGAGGAGGGGAAGACAGTACAGAAAACCCAAAAGAAAAAAGGAAAGGAAAGGAAAGAAAAGGAAAGAAAGAAAAAAGAACAGCCAGAAGTCAAACAGATTCCAGAAGAGTTTCAGTATGTTTGTTATACCAAAGTTGAAGTTTTCACCCCAAAATATATTACTACCAGTTAGATAAGGGTGCAGAAAAAGTTTAATAAACGTAGCAGGAGTTGTAAAGAATCTATCAGAGGGTATTGTTGACAAAAAAGTTCAGAAAAAAATATGAAAAAATATAAATCTCTGCAGTTTGAATATCAGTTAAGACAGAATGAATGAGGAGATTAAAAACTACTAGAATATAATCAATGAATGAACATATGTGTTTCAAATGAATGTATGACTTGCTGAGAAAATAAATCCTTATAAATCAGGGACATTAAGCACAGCAAAGTTCAATTTGAATACATTTGTGTTTCTGTGGATTTTTCCATGTTTCCTTTGCGTATACTTTTTGTCATGAGTATGTGTGAAAAAACCTTTTTTGTCAAAGTACCCCTGGAGAAAACATTCAGTTCATGAAAACACAAGTCTATTTCCCTTCACTGTCCAATTCCCATTATTGGGATGTCCCTTTATCTGGACAGTTATCTCTGATTGTGTTGGATAACTTTGATTCATTTGAAAAATGTGAGGATTTGGACAACACAACTAAATATTTAGTTGTAACACTCATAGACATAGAAAGAGGGGTAGTAATTAAATCATAGGCACATGGACACATCTGAGTTGTATGTTAGGAAATCATAACTGATCATGAATGTAGACAACACAGAACCAAGTGACCATTGTATTTCCACTTGAATGAGTAATCCAGCTGAACTCGTGTTCAACCGATGCAATGACATAAACAGAAAGATCACAATGAACGGACAGAGCTATACGTTAAGGACTTACGAGTCATTTACTTTTTGAATGCTGTTAAATTGACTATTCTGCAATACATTGATTGTTCCTGACACATTCCTACAGTATGCCAAGTTCTCAGACTTTCCTTAGACTCAGACTCTCACAATGTTTGCACAGGAACATCTGTCTGTGAAACAACTAGCCTTCTTGAGTAAGAAGGCAGATAGCGATTCTGCACTCAGTGGAGTGATCGGAAGAGACAGGCAACTCAGTGAAGCGTACCTGATCCCTCTTCTGTCACCATGCCCAGTCCTTCAGCCTTGTTCTGTCTCTCAAACGCATTCAGGTCCAGAACACTGGAAGAGAGACAGAGAGGCCAGTCAAAACAGCACATCAACACACTGGCACAGCCCAATCTAGAGGATGATGGAGGTGTTCACAGGGAGAGAAGTGCTAGAGGATGGGAGGTGTTCACAGGGAGAGAAGGAGAAGAAGAGCTTGAGGACAAAACGGTGGACTGAGGCCAGTACCTGCATGACTGCATCAGACCTGCCAGACCCTGGAAGAAGCCAACATCCTTCTTGTCTTTCAGATAGTCCAACATTTTCTATCGGCAGAAATTACACATGTAAACATTGTGAAATCAGAAAACAGAAATCACATCACTCATCATATGTATAATATGCAATCAGAGCCTTATTTCTTAGTAGAGAAGACCGTGGCCGTCATGTAAGAAAAGTACCTGTTGGACAGTGGAGTTTCCTCCATTGAGGACAGCTATGCCCAGCTTCAGGGTGGAAGCCACCATGGGGCCCATTTCACCTGGAGCAGACAGACAGACAGACAGACAGACAGACATGAGCAGAGGACAAGCCCACAACTGGCCCACTAGAGCCAAGAGGCTCACAAAAGGCCTCTTGGAGAAGCTGCACTGTAGACAATGACCAGGGCTCAAAATTAACAGCGTTTTTTTTACTTTTATTTTTTTGTAAAACATTTTTCAAACCTTTAGAAATGTTTTTTACTTCGGGACGGTACTGGGACAGTGAAGAAAAAGGTTAGTTGCGAGCCCTGCCCATATGATCTTTCTTCAAGACCAACAACAGGTATATACAGTAGATGTTCGCTGGGACCTGTTCTATTGTATTCCACATACGACTTACCTACATTTGCTTGTGAACCCAAAAAAGTCACCTTCATTCAGCGAGTGAGTGAGTGAGCGAGTGAGTGTAGTGGTCATCCTGATCCTACCTTTGCTGGCGCTGATGGTCTGCAGCACCATCTCTGCAGCCCCGCGGTCATGCAGCCGGGCCTGCTGGTAAAGCAGCTTCTGCTTCTCCATCTCCTTCTCCTGCAGACCGGGGAGGGTGCAGACGTGAGAGGCTGCAGCCGAACCTCCTACAGCTGGGAACACCAGGCTCTCATAGGGCTAGGAAGGACTCGAATGCCAGACTGGGTATGTGGGTCTATGGGTCCATGGGTCTCAGGAAAGAGTCTGTTTTAAGGTTGTTACAACTGGTACTTTCTATGAAAGGGAGTAGTTGCCTTATATAACTTCCAATGCTGAGATTCTAGATGACTAGGCAGACTATGTTATATGTATGTATCAGGGTATACCCTGGAGTCCTGATGGCTCTATGAGAGTAGGTGATCCCTGTGTGAGAGTGTTTGTGCGTGTGTTGGTGTGTGGATGTGAAAGTGTGGGGGTGACAGTGTGTGACTGTGTGTATTAATAACAGTGAGGTTAGTGTGAAGTAAGCTGAGCGCCAGGGGACATGAGACAGGGTTCAGAGAGGGTCAGCGTCATGTCCCCCAGGCCTCCCACTCAAACACAGCTACAACTACAGCCGCCAGCAGTGAACACGCGACATCAGCAACACAGGCACAACTGACAGCCAGCAGCAGGGGGGCGCTGTGGCGCCCGGCTTTGCTGCTTCCCGCTTTCCATCTGAGCTATGAAGAAGAAACACAAGGAAGAGATGGAAGAGCCCAGAGAAAGGAAAAGGATGGCCGCACCTGTAGCTCGTTTTTTTTCACATCGTTACGGGTGTGAAAGAAAACCCAGGGGGAGAGAAAGACGTGATGAAGGAATTGAACGGATGAGGGAACCGCTCAAAGAAAGAAACACCAAAACATTAAAAAAGGAAATCGGATGCGACCCACAGACACTTTGAGCTTCGTTTACCAGAGACTTCTCCTCCTTGTTGGCAATTTTGTTGCTTAAACCTTTGATAATATCACGCTGCGGAAACAAAATGTCATCATTTCACCTTGCAGTGAGGACGTCTGCTACTGTCAACAAACCAGAAAATAGATAGAAAAGAATGGGAGGCAGAAGAAAAAGAAAGAAAGGATAGGAAAGGAAGGAAGGTAAAGCATGGGGTGCATCTTGAGTAGACTTGCTCCTCGAAAGCCATGCAGGTGAGTGTCGGCCTTATTTGTAGACCTGCACTCAATCAACCGACAACATGTTATACATATACTCCATTGTTTCTGTATGTGGTGTAAGAACCTATATGTCGCTGCAGTGTACTACTGCATGTTTATCAATATGTATGTAGAATATTGCATGAGATGATCTGCTCCAAACCTGGATACCACTTACTTCCTGTTAATAACGACTCCTTAGTGTTTGGGATATCCGCTGACAAAGGGGTGTAATGAACACTAGTGATTCTCAGGTCCATTAAGGGACTCTGACTGTGGAAGCTAACCAACACCATCTTCAAAGATAAATCAGTCTTAAAGACCTAGATCATAATCATTATTAATAAGATACATCTTCAATTAACTTGAACAATGGCGGTTGAAAAACACTGGTCAAGAGCACGACCAGATAAAAGTGTGAACAGTGAACAATGTTATCTGAGAAGAGGATGAATATAAATACTTATAAGGAGGTGTTAGTTCAGGCTACTATTCAGAAATGTGATTAATAAGGTGTATAAGTGTCCTTCACAGAAACAAGTAACACATCCAGACTCTGGAGAGGTGAGAAATTGTATTATTGTCAAGGAGACTCAAGTCATGCTATCTCATCGCACTGCATTGTTCATCGGAAGCTTTAAGCCATGACCAAAAAAAAGAAAACAAGCCAAATTTTAAAAGAACTGGTTCATCTTTAAAATGTGCCAGTGATGGACTAAGGTAAAATGGTGGTTCCGCAAGTAAAGAGAGAGAACGAGGACACCTACTTCGAAACTCTTCACCTCCTCTCCATCTTCATCCTCTTCGTCATGGCAACTCTAGATTGAGGGATAGACAAAGGGAGACCCAAGAGAGCTATCAACCAACCAGAATAGGTAAAAAGTCATGCTATATTATTGCTTTCTAACTGACACAATTGTATAAACTAATAAAGGAAAATATACTGTTCTCTCCAACTGATTGGTTAAATAGGTTGATGCGGACAGCTGGTACCTTCGCCATAATGTCAGCATAGGCCATGTAGAGGATGTCTTCTTCCAGCTTACTGCAACACACAGAAAGAAAAAACCAATGAAAACAGGATGCGCACCAGTCCTGCCATCAGTCCTAACATTACAGGACTCGAAAACCCACTGTTATATGTGTGTTTATGCGCACCATTTATGTTGTGTGTGTAGTTCTAACTGCCCTCTGTGTGTGTGGTTGTGCACCCACCATTTCTCTGTGAGGGCAGTTCTGCTGAACAGCTGGATGAGCTGGTGCAGCGGGTCGATCCTCTTCAAGCCTTCCTCTTCCTCTGGTGGCTCCTCCTCACCAGGTTTCTGAAGACACACATACACACACAATGTCAAAGTATTAAAAAAGGACGATACTATCCAAATGAAGTGTTGTTTTGGGGTCAGTCTTTCTCCTGTCATGTCGTGCAGTTCTCCCGGGTCTCGCCTGGATCCACAGACATGTGTTTGCCTAACAATGGACCCTCCTGTTGCCCTTTCCGCAGAAAATCATTTATCCACAACAAACTGTAATTGAATTCAGCTCACCAATTCAGGCCTTAATTGCAACAGCAGTTGTGTGCATCTGTGCCTTGAATACCAAGAGATGGCCCACAACTCACACATGGTTTATATGCAGGGGGAAATAGACTGCTTCAACTAAATGTCAACATCTGTCAGGGGTTTGGCTCCTCAATGTTCTGCTCCTCACTAGTTTGCATTTTCCTTTTCAGATCCGATTTCAAATCTGCCCTTTTTGAAGAACCTTGCTTGACCGCAGACATTTTTTACCTGCGTAACTCTGTATTCTTGCTGTGTGAGGGCGGGGTGGGAACTCACAGCTAAGTCTTCTATGAGCTTATCTTCAAAGTAGTGCTCCTCAGCCTCTATCCATGACTTCTCATAGCCCTGCAGGAACAGGTTCACTGCCCGGTGCCTGGGGGGGAGAGAGAGAGAGAGAGAGGGTCAGTATGTGAGGTGTTTGTTTTGTGTGTGTGCATGTGTTTAGTGTGTGTACAGCTGTGCCTGTGTGCATGTTTTGTATGCGTGTGTGTATTCTTGTGTGTGTCCCTCCTGTGTGTCCTGTTGTCTGTTTGTGAATGTGAGCGTGGTACCTGGGTAAGTTATAGAGAGGGGCCATCCTGAAGCAGGCCACCACAGCTCTCTTCCTCTGTTTGGACAGCAGTTTGTGCCACACAGCCTTCTTGCTCCTCTGCGGATGTTCCACCTGCAGGGAGAGGCAAACCAACTCAAACTGCTCAAGGCAAAAAAAATACAACTGAGGTATTTTCTGAGGTTGGAAAATTAAGCAACCATTATTTTAAATGATTTAGGGTTGGCCTTGCCATTTTCCACTCCTGAGCCAAATTTATATTCAAATTCCAAGCAAATTCACTGATCACTCACGCTTACTCGCTTATTCTCCAACAACACTTGGTTTGGAACCACCTCTGCTACACACCCACCTGGTCCAGATGGAAGAGGACATGTGCGATGTCCAGAACTCTCTCCACAGTCTTCTCTGGGTCAGATGTGTCTTCGCTCCTGTTGGGCAGGTCCCTGTAAAGGGCCATCTGCCAGCGGATCGCTGGATCCTCCAGCTGTGGTCACACACACACAGCCCCACACACAGAACAACCACACACAAGCAGAGAGATGTAGGCACATACACACATCCACAAAACATTGACGAGAACTCTTAAGTCACCAAAACACGACAGATGATCAGATTTTAGAACTCTAGAACGGTCATGTATTTATAACTACCACAAAGAAGGGACTTGCCATTTAGCCTAAGTACTGACATGACATCAGTGGATTTATGAACACAGCCACTGTTTACAGTGGTGACAGTACCCACCAACACAGTGGTGCACCCAAACAGGCCCTGCCCTGCCAGCTGGCTCTCTCTAAGCTTAGCAGAGGCCTGGGTGTCCGCTGGTCTGGCGGGAGGCTTGGCATGTCCGTGGTGCCCATGATGCTTTGCATGGTCCACGGACGCAGCCTTCTTAATGGCTACCAGGGGCACCCTGGGCAGACGGTGGGTAGTGTCCAAGGTGGCGGAGCGTTTGCGGAGGGGAGGCATGCGTTTGGGCCCACCGGGCATCTCTGGGCCTGAGGGTTTGAACTGGCGTGACTTCATCCACTTCAGCACTATGATGAGCTTCTTGACCAGCTTTTTGAAGTGGAACACCCGGTACTGGTGGTGGTGCGGTGGGGAGAGGAGCACATGCAGGATGGATGGATGCAGATGGCCAGACAGAAAGAAGAAAGAGTGGGAGAAAAAGTAAGAGGGTGGGGGACATGCTGGTTAATGAAAGGGACATGCTTGGTGATGGGGTTTATTTTTTTTGGGGGGGGGGGGTATCTATTTATAGCATTAGACCACTGCCATCTGATTTGACAGAGTGGCTAATAGCTACAAAGGAAACATTTGTTTGAGGCAGGTTTGTCAGTGAGAGGTGGGGGGGATGAGTATGAATGAGTATGAATGAGTCTGATGGTTTCACCTGGTCTATGAGGTATAGAGGTCTAAACCTGAGTGTGTTCTCACCTTGCCCTGTAGATGCAGGTTGTTCCTGATGATCTCCCGTACCTCGTCCTCTGTGTCTTTCTATGGGGAACAATCAGAAGAAGAATCAGCTGGGAGAGGAACCTCCCACCCCTCAGCTCCTCCAACCAAGGAGCCAGAACACATCAACAGACAGTCATTTAAAGCCATTTTTAAGCTGGCCCACATATGGAGATCACATGTTTAAATATGTTTGATCGACCTTTGTCTGCGATTCCTGACATGCTCAGTCGTGCTCAGTGTGTCAGCAGGGGGTCACCTGAGTGAAGCGGTTCTTGGCGAGGGCGATCAGCTCCTGGTCACCCGGAGCACAGATGTTAAGGCCCACAGGAAGCAAGCGTTTGAGTGTGGCCACGATCAGGCTGGTCTGCATGGAGTAGCGGTCTCCCTTCCTCTTCATCTTTTTCCTCTCCTGGTCTGACACAGCACCCTGTACGACACACATATGCACACACACACACGCACGCACACAAGCATGCATGCACACATGCACACACACAGGAAAACATGTTATGACACGTTCTCAAATTTCATTATACACAGTCAAACTTGTCCTCAATCCTGATCAAGCAGACTACACTATCAGGCCACGTACCTTGGCCATCTTAGACTTGGTGTCAGTAATGAGGAAGGACATGTTGTTGATCTCGTTCTGCACCACAAAGTTTTGCTCCTCCCGTTTGAAGTTCTGCGATGGAGGAATGAGAGATTTCAGTGGTTCAGCTCCGGAAGAGAGATACAGAGAGAGAGATACAGAGAGAGAGAGAGAGAGAGAGAGAGAGAGAGAGAGAGAGAGAGAGAGAGAGAGAGAGAGAGAGAGAGAGAGAGAGAGAGAGAGAGAGAGAGAGAGAGAGAGAGAGAGAGAGAGAGAGAGAGAGAGAGAGAGAGAGAGAGAGAGAGAGAGAGAGAGAGAGAGAGAGAGAGAGAGAGAGAGAGAGAGAGAGAGAGAGAGAGAGAGAGAGAGAGAGAGAGAGAGAGAGAGAGAGAGAGAGAGAGAGAGAGAGAGAGAGAGAGAGAGAGAGAGAGAGAGAGAGAGAGAGAGAGAGAGCGAGAGAGAGAGAGAGAGAGAGAGAGAGAGAGAGAGAGAGACGGGGGAAGTAAAGAGAGAGAGAGAGAGAGAGAGAGAGAGAGAGAGAGAGATGCACAGTGTCATCACTGGCTTCAGAGCACAGGCCCACACCAAAGCGGGGATCACATACATCGCAGTCAGCTAGCTCTGGCCGCCAAGGATTTCATTTGAAACGGATATGTCAGACAGAGCACTGCAGGTCCTTCATCCGGTGTATTCTATCAGAGCCTCAGTCTCCTCTGAAGTTCCTTGGTCCTCTCTACCGGAAGGTGTCCTGTCCGCCTGACTTACATGAGACTTGGCCCAGAAGATGAAGACCTCCGCCACCATACGGAACAGCTCCTCTGCCTCAGCATTCGGCTCTTTCAGCCACTTGGCTCTGAAACAAACATCAACAACATGATCAGCACCAACCACCACACCAGTGAACTTATCTACTGGCAAAGGACAGTGTGAAAGTTATCTACTAGCAAAGGACAGTGTGATAGTTATCTGTATACTTATACTATGTATTTGTGTGGTAGTTCCCTATACAGTACCTGTTGTAGTCGACGAATCGTATCAGGAGAGGGTAGAAGGCGTAAAGGTCTCTGATCAATATGGTGAACTCATCCAGGATCAGAAGCTCCGCCTCTGACATCTCACCCCGCCCCTCAGCCTTCATGTGCTCCTCGTCCAATAGGACGGTGGCAGCTTTCTTCTTTAGCTTCTCCATCAGAGGCAGAAAATGGGTCTTCAACAGCTGGGCATTGGCCTTGCTGATGATTGGCTGGGAGAACACTAGAGGGCAGGGTTAGAAGGCAGAGACGGGCAGTTAGGAATTGTCCAGTTTAAGCATAGAACCTTGGCCACAACATGTTTTCAATACCATGCTTGGCTCAGTCAAGGTTAACTGTGTCTTATAGCTGAGTATTGCCCGGGGGCTGCCCTCCCTACCAGCCAGTCGTTTCATCCAGGCGCCCTCGTCGATTCCCAGGTTGTTGTAGATGATCTTCAGGATGTTCCCAAGCAGGGTGTTCATGTGGTCAGAAGTGAGCGACGTGCAGCAGCTGTCGGCCCGTTCGACCGGGTGGTTCTCGGGTCCATGCTCCCACCAGTGAGACATGTAGCTGCACAGCATGGGCAGGACCACCTCCATGACGTGGGGCATGTGGGTGTAGCGCATCCCAGACTCGGCCAGGTTCATGATCTCCTCCAGGGACTTCTCCAGAGAGGGGATGGCTGGACAGGCCTCCTCAACCTGGGAGGGGAGCCCAAGGGCTGGGAAAGGAGTTCGGGGGGGGGGGGGGAGAAAAGGAGAAAAAAGAGAGAATTAATGGTGGTACTGTTTATTTTGACGAGAATCGGGACAACAATTTCTGTTCCCTTGTGAACTACATTGAAAGGCTAAAATGGTATTGTTCTACCAGTCCTGTCTCTGGCCCCCTTGGTGTTGTAGATGGAGTAGCTGTTGAACTTGTTGAGGTGAGGCTCCAAGAAGGCCACCGGGAAAGCTGCAGAGAACGCAGCCAGACACTCCCCCATCGCCGGACGCTGTCTGCAGGAGGACGGGGCGGACAAGAAAGAGAGAGAAAATGAGAGAGAGTAAAAGACAGAGGGAGAGAACGTGGGAGAGGGAGAGGTAGAGGTAGAGAGAGGTAGAGAGAGAGAGAGAGAGAGAGAGAGAGAGAGAGAGAGAGAGAGAGAGAGAGAGAGACAGACACAGAGACAGACACAGAGACAGACACAGACACAGAGACAGAGACAGAGACAGAGACAGAGCAATACAGATCAACGCTGTCCACAATCACCAACCCACACCAACATGCACTGTACAGCAGGGGGAGGCAGTACCTCTCCACGTAGATACTCTTGTTGGTGCCCAGAGAGTACAGGCTGTTTAGGATGCGGTAGCACGACACCTGGATGTCATCCACTGAGAACAACACATATGGCCCAACATGTCAGAACACTACAACATAAACAACCACAAACATCCCATTACTTAGTCCGTCATCTCTGTAGCCTCTATCTCCTGCATGGTTAGTAGGCACACGAAGGCGTGTCATTTGAAGGTTCTCACGTATGAGGTCTTCTCCGAACAGGTTCTGGCCGATGTGTTCGAAGAGGGAGGAGAGGACGGGCAGCAGGGCGAAGGTGGTGTAGTTGATGATCTGTGTGACGCCGCGGGGCTGGCTGCGTGTGTGTGTGAACTGGCCCTGACGCAGGTTCTCCAGGGTCTTCTCCAGGTCCTCGGCAGCGTTGTCAAAGAACGCCCTCAGGGCCGCCTTCACCGCTTCCAGACCCGTCTTCATCACCGTCCTGGTGGAGGCACACACACACACACAGAGCATACACACACACACACAGAGCATACACATAAGGCAGCAGAGGATTGTATTTTATAAGTAGTTCACTCCAAGATTAGCCTTAAAATAAGATGAATCCATCCATCTATCTATAAATACACATAATATATGTATTTATGACTTGTGGAACACACCCAATTGAAAGTCAGGTAACATACCTGGCATCCAGGGTTTGTCCCAGTATGTGAAGACAGTTGACAATGGAGATGGCATCATTTCCTGCGGATTGCGCCAGAGGAACAGTGAGTGTGGTACTGTAGCAGAGAGCAGTCTTCTGCAGTCTGGGCGGTGAATATCACATGCCACACCACGCAACACATACATGCTCTTGTAGAAAAACAAACACAAGACGCCAAATGTAATCCCAAATGAACCGGCCAGTCAGATTATCTTTTCCTGAGTACAAGTATGTCAGGAAAAGAGCAGAGCAGAAAAACCCAACACACACACACACAAACGTGACAGCTCTGCTGTCTCTCCTTACCAAACAAGGATATCCTATGTCTGACAAGAACTCCCAGTTTGCAGAACAGACTGAAGAAGAAAAGAAGTGTAGAGAAGGATAAGCGGAGGGGGGGGGGGGGAGAGATGAACGAATTACAGTGAAAGGAAAAAGTACAGAAACAGAAAGGAAACAGAGCAGATGTGAGTGATCAAGGGAGGACAACTTGAAAGACAGAAACACAGACTGGTATAAAAGACTGAGCAACGTTAGAAGTGTTTTTTTGTTTGTGTTTGAGTGTGTGTGTCTGTGTGCCTGTGTGAAAATGTCTAAGATGTCTGAATTTAAATTACAAGGACATCCTGGGTTAGTAGCATGAAATCCACTATGTTTGATTTATTAAGACCCTTAAGGAAATATTCCTACTCTAATGCAAACAACTTAGCTCATCTCCTCTCTCTCCCAAACACTGATCTAAAGACCCAGGAAGTCTGACAACATCCATCTACATTTGTCTCTGATCACCTCTATTATTGCAAACAGGAGGAGACATGGCAAGTAGAGTTTACACAATCCAGACACATCTATCGATCTGGTGGTACTCCTCACCTGGTCACCATCTCCTTCTCTTTATTGGAGGCGTGGCCCCCACTGCTGATTGGTCGAATGGCTGTGGACAGGAAGTAGAGGCGGTGGTTCTTGAAGTACTGGTCGACCAGTGGCAGGACAACCTGTGTTCATGAAGACAGCAGACACAGTTCTTCAACCAAAAACAACCAACAAACACTTTTCTATTCCCAAAAGACACCTTGTCCTGAGGGCATCTCCCGCCCCATAGTTAATGACTGTCCTCTCTGTAACGCCGCATAATTGGGCCTCCTATTTCCCATTCCTGTTTCTCCCTGTATTGATTTGAGTGAGTCAGTGGTAAACATTGTAGTGATGTGAGGTGATGTACATCAGCCCTCAGCACAACAGGGCTCCATGGCTATTGCATTAGAGTGTTAATAGCAGCACTGTTTGATGTTTGTTTACAGGAAGCTGCAGGTCTGACCTCTCCGTAACTGGGGAACAATGTGCTTAGCAGATCAAAAGCTGTGGCTTCCAGATACCCTCCCTGGCTATGACACAACAACCTAAAAATATACCAGAGAGAAAAGGGTAGAGATAGACAGACAACGAGAAACCCAGACACCAAGCCGGGCGGCTAGTCGGGCAAACAGACAAACGGACCTTTCCAAAAAACTTGATCTGCTGTTCGTGGGGAACCTTCTCTCCTTTAGGTCGTGTTCCGACATCTGAAACGAGAGAGACAGACGGCTTCAGGAACACGAGCGCACAAACAGACACTCGTAGCCCACACTCACACACCTAAAGAGAAGTAGGTTGAATATTCCAGACTGGATGTGTGTGACAGCCCTCACCAAACTCCAGCATGTGCTCGTGAGCTTGGTCTACATAGGTGATGAGCTGTTGGAGGAAGGTGTAGGCAAAACGCTTCTCTATAGAAGGGGTGTCCAACTCCTGCTCCTTCACACACCTGCACAGAGAAACCATGTCTGGGAAAACACTATGGACACACACACACACACACATACGAAAACACACTCCCGAAACACATTCCTTACCTAGAAACATTGTATCCATTGATTTGCAGGAATTTGAGGATCTCTTGTGCTTTTTCTCTGTCTTTGGATTTCTCTTTGGCAGTGAGCGTGTCATAGGGCACCAGCAGAGGATGGCTTCCTCCACCTTAACGAGACACAAGTCAGTGAGAGATTGTGAAACACTGCCATCTGCTGGTCGTTACTGTCAGACATCAACGCTCACAGGCCACACTGTGAGTAGTTCCCCCGGCAGAATCAGAAAACATTTAGAGATAGCAAACTTCAGTCAGGAGTTGATGTAAATCAAGAAGCTCTCTGAAGGCCTAGTACCGGTACTAGCAATGAGGCTAAGCTAATAACTGTTGCTATCAGCAGCAATGCTAGCAGCAGGAGTTAATCAGATTTACCTTCATCAGTCAACAATACTTTCCTACCTTAAAGATCAACCCAGAAGGCACAAGGATACAGGAGACAGACAGCAACCGTTTTCACACCTACAACTTTTCTTTCAGGGGGATAATGGGCCTGGTTTATTCTTGGACAGAGGCCATACTAAAACTGTACTAACCTTTAGCTTCAAGCTCATATTTCTTCTTTTTGGCCCAAATATTGTGGTAATTCTCTGCAAGCAGTTCTGCCATCGACTAAAAGACAAGAAAAGTGAGTGCAAGGGTTCGTCCATTACAGCAGAGTGAACATTGAGTAGGAATACTTCTAACTCACGTGTAGGTCTCGAGACAGAGTCACGTTACTCATATCGATGGGTCTAGGGATAAAGCCAGGTGCTCCTTCTGTCGACAACTGGACACAAAAGAGTTTCTTTATTTTGTTACTCTGTCAGTGTGTGTGTGTGTGTGTGTTTGTGTTTATAATGTTGTGTGTGTGTATCATTGCATGTGTATGTACAGTATGTGTATGAGCGTGTGTGTGTGCATCTACCTGACTGGCCTGTGAGATGCGTCTGGACCTGTTGTGCAGGCTGGCAGGGTCACCCTCCCTGGTCCTCTCTATGCTCCAGCCCCAGGCTAGCATGGTCTTTAGAGACTCCTTGATGGGCCAGCGGTACACTTCCTTATCCTACAGCAGAGGAGGAACAACACAGAAGGAGGGAGGCATGGATGGACGGACGGGTGGTAAACAAGCGATGTCATCCATAATGACCAAACTAAGTCTCAGCCCTGGTTCTCGCTTGACATGAGGAATATTAACACTCAACCTTCACAAAAACACACTGACACCTAGTCACACTGTTATGTACACGGATCCCTAGCAGGGATGACATGTGGTGCACTGTAGTCCCTGATCTGTCCAGTCATCCCCTGAGGTCTGACCTTCTCAGACAGGCCTTTGAAGGGCTTGAGGAGAGGGTGGCTCTTGGAGGCCTCACACTGCAGCTCTGCATGCACCCATCCGATGGCAAACTAGGAGAGAGAGGAGGAGAGGAGGATGTCTACAGGCCATGTACATGCTACTAGCAGACTCCTGTATGGCTGCATTACAGTATCACCGTACGTCTTTGTTTGAACTATCTCATTTAGCTATCTAACTGGATGAAATACAATTGTATTATTATTATAAGTGTAAATCCACCTTGTCCATGGACCACTTCTCATGGGAGTGTTCGGCGTATTTGTTGATGAAATAGTCTAGTTTTTCTGGGACGTTCACACTGGTGTAGAGAAGTAGAAAACATAGAGAATGTTAGCAGTAATACTGCCCTGCTAATCACATCGAAACAAAAGGTTTAGTTCCTGTCAAACAGGGGGGGTATCCTTATGCTACAGTAACAGGGGTTTGACTGTTGTTATCGCTCAGAAAAGCCCTGTTGGCAAGTCATGACCTTATCTGGCATTTAAGAGTGTTTCCAGGTCTTACTTAGCGGTGTCTGCTGGTTGAGGGTTGAAGTTGCCCTCCGCGTCCATGGACGACTGCTTCTCCATCATGGCCACATAGGTAGACTCCATGTAGTCAGGGGGCAACGCCCCGGCAACAGCACTCAGACAGGGCAGGGCCAGCTTGAACAGCTCCTGGTCGTACCTCTGGAGGGAGCCAACACACACACACACACACACACAGACATACAAACACACACACACACACACACAGACATACAGATACAAACACAGACACACACACAAAACACAGGCACACACAGAGGCAGACACATATACACGCAAACAAACACACACAAATTCAGGAATGAAAAACTAAGAGCCACTAGGAGGTACTATAGTCCTGCCAGATTCCCCTGCTAGTCTCCTGTAGCGGTCAGGCTGCTGTATACAATCAATATAATTTTTGTGCCAATGTCCAAATGTAAACCTATGGTACCCATATCAATAAAGTTGTACAACTGATTGATTGATGTGGTAATTGATTGGTCTACCTTGCGTGAAAGGGCGTCAAAGATTCCCCAGAACAGCTTCCTGGAGAGGTGGAGCTCCTCGTCTGACGAGGCTCCGAAACTGCCCCACCCCCCCGTCAGACAGTAGTATTTCCAACAACGCTCATAGTGATTGGTCAGCAGCTGGATGGAGGAAACAGAGTTCAGCATAGTAGTCACCGATCAGTGGAAACTGAAGAACGTTTCGACCATCGATGTACAGGATCATCTTCAAGTAAACGACTCATAGATCACCAGAGGTGTAGGACGTGATGTGATATGAAGCTGTGACTCCCTGTGTGTTACAGTGTCTCCTTGAGAGGTAACTTGGTGAGTTCGCTGTGTGTCATATTTATGGTTATAGTCAGTGTACAACTGCATGGTATGTTGCAGTGTGAATATCCAATTTGTAGATGCAGGGTGTGTGTGCAGGGTGTATGTGCAGGGTGTAGCTGTAGGGTGTAGCTGCAGGGATAATGTGCAGTGTGTGTGTGCAGGGTTACGCTGCAGGGTGTAGCTGTAGGGTGTGTGTGCAGGGTGTAGCTGCAGGATGAAGCTGCAGGGTGTAGCTGCAGGATGAAGCTGCAGGGTGTAGCTGCAGGGTGTAGATGCAGGGTGTGCTCCTACACCACCTTGAGAGGCATCTTGGTGTGCTCGTTGAGGAGAGGAACATCAAACACCAGGCGCCTGAGCAGGTGCTGCATCATCGACGGCCTTAGTTTACTAAAGGGAGACAAAAATGACGACAACATCCTCGGTTATTACCTGCACTGAATAACAAACCCACTGACGAGCCCTAAAGGGGTCGGGCTGAACCGATTAAGAGTTAATGACATTTCAGCAAGCGGCAGTTGGACGATTGGATCTGGGGAGAGGTTTCATAAAAGAGCAGCCACAAGAGCCTGGCTGTGTCTCACCCGCAGACGGCGAGCAGACACTCCTCGATGGCGTCCCTCTGGGCCTTGGTCAGGCAGCAGCCTTTAGACAGCCGGTACACGGTGTGGAGGAGGGAGTCGATGAGCGAGGCGAAGGGCTCCGTCCCGGCGAACAGCGGGGCACACTTGGTGAGGAGGGGGAGCACGGCCGTGCACAGGTACCTGTTGAGGGCCAGGGCCATGTCTGTGGCACTGAGGGCCGCCTGGCGGGGGGGGGGGGGGGGGGGGGGGGGTGGAATACCCGCTTAGTCATACAGCCTCAAGAGGTGCAGATCCCCTCTCTCTCTCCCTCTTTCTCTCTCTCTCTGTCTCTCTCTCTTTCTGTCTGTCTGTCTCTCTCTCCCTCTTTCTCTCTCTCTGTCTCTCTCTCCTCACCGTGTCCAGGGAAGCTGCAGCTCTCAGGTCTGGCAGGAAGCCCACCTCCAGAAGGTGCAGCAGGAAGTTCTGATCCTCAATACCGTAGACCCGGTCCAGGAACAGAACCATGGCTGCCTTGTGGTCTGGACAGAACCCTGCCGACATATCCGGCTCCACCACCGATCCGTCTGAGACAACACACACACATGCAAACAAACAAACAAACACACTTATCAGTCGAACTGTGGATCACTATGGTATGGATACAGAGAATAACCAGATACATTTAGAAAACGGCTTGTACAGCATGTGCTCGTCAAAAAAACTAGTCCACTGTTCCCCTTATGGAGGTGTGACAACCCCACCTTTGGCGAGGGTGGGCATGGGGAAGGGGATACTGATAACCCCCTCCAGGTCCTCGATGGGGATGAGGGAACGCAGGATGGCTCGGATACGGATGGCCTCGCCCTTCCCTGCGTGGATCAACTGGGGACAACACACACACACACAAACATCAAAACCTCCCTACTGTAGAAAAAGCCACATTGTCCCACACCTGGAAACTGCCATCCGCATTTCCTACTGTTGTAAAATGAGTGTTGTTAGCTCTTCCTTGTCCCCTATACTGGTCTACAGACCTCCCCACCACCACCACCAGTAGGAGGCGCTACTCTTGTGTCTCACATGCATCTCCGGAGCACAGCGTCCCAGCAGGTCAATGAGAGCAGCATAGAAGGTCATTATGGCGTTGCCGGTGTGGATGGTGTCATCCTCCTCATCCTCCAACATGTCGCTGCTGTGAGGGAACACACACACATCATGACGCCATCATTTACACCACACACACACCACGCAGAAACAGGCATGGATAGTTCCTGTTATCTCTGTCTACAGGTTTGGCCTTTCCTGTTGCTGGTGTGCAGTAAGTGCGTTCCAGGGCCTGAGCCTTTGTCATGTTCTGAGGTGATACGATGTATTGTAACGTCTCCCTCAAACACACTGTGCAGGAAAGGCACAAGCAGTTATGCAACACTTGGCAGAGCATGACAGAAGGAGAGCGCTGGAGAGTAATGAGCCACCTTTTTGGCAATAGAGGATAGGAGAGAAAGGGGGATAGGGGAAAGAGAGAAAGGGAGGTGGAGGGAGACAGAAGCCAGTTAATGAGAGTGAATGAGAGCAGACGGAGGGAAAGAAAAAGGGAGAGAGAGACTTACATGTCCCGGAACACACACATTTGATTTAAAAAGTTTGAGAAGTTCCACAGAACTGAGGAAAAGTCATCCGATAAATGGTGGGCGGAAGATTAGCCAATGAGAAGTTTGTACAACAATGAAGCTTCTATGTCACCTACAGTGTCCTGCTGGCTTCTGAGGTGGGGGAGGGTCCATCTCGACTGGGATCCTCCGAAATCTTGATGGCTTCCATCATGGCCGCCAGCAGACCGTTGCCGCCCTCACCACGTAGCGCAGGACCAAAGCACTCTGGCCGGCGAATCAGCAGCCTCACTACCACGTTGGCGTTCTCCTCCACGCTCTCACCTGATCGGACAGAAGGAAACAGTTCAGTATCTCAGATGGGTAACGTTGAGCTGCAAAGCATTATGGGAGCAAAGGACCAAGGCTAGTGTGAAAACAGGGACCGTTGCAGAAGACAGCGAAGCGCAGGAAGTCCAGGTAGCGTTCACCCTCCACAGGGTTCCAGCCGATGTCAGGGTAACCCTTGGAAACCAGCATGACACAGCTCTGCAGTCCACACCCTGCGAGGTACTGAACCACCTGGGGGAGGGGGGGGGGGGGGGTAAGACCAGGGTCATTCTAATGTCGGCCAGTCAAGGGTGAAGTTCATTTGACAGGATACTTCAGCTTGTCAGGTGAGCAGCTGCATACATACTGTACGAGGAAGCACTCTGGGAGTCAGTCTATAAATACAACAAGAATTTATACAGAGTACTGGCTGGCCTGAATAAAGTTAGTTCTGTTGGGCAGAGGTAGGGGGAGGGCTAAGAAAAGGAGAGAGAGGAGGGCTGAGAGGGAAAGAAACAGAAGGAGAGAGAGTGGGAGGGACAGAGAGAGAAAGAAGAAAAGAGGAAAAGAGAGTGAGAGAGAGATACAGTACCTTCTCCAGGTCAGGCTCCCTGAGGGCCAGAGCCAGCTCATTGTTATCCATCACTGATGCCGCAGCTACATCAAGGGGGGTCGAACCTCGCATGGAGGGGGAAGCTAGGAGGGGGAGGGAGCCAAGGGAGAGAAGGGGGCCAGGGAAGGAGGAGAGGGAGTGGAGGGGGGAAGGGGACAAAGGCAATGGGGGGGGGGATGCAGAAGAGGGGAGAGGAAAGGAGAATAGGGAGGAAAGGAGAAGGAGATGCAGGCGGCAGCAAAGTTGGAAGGTAGAGGATGGGAAAGAGGGATGAGAAGATGGATGAGGAAATGTGCAGGATACACAGAGACACAGAATAATCAGGAACCCTCGACTGATTTTAGAACTGCATTCATCGCTACACTTGCTGCAGGCGTAAATAAAGATAACACCATAGTTTATGCTCTGTGTACTAATGTAATGCACTGTCTCTGCGACTACAGAATGAGGGTGAGCTCAACTGCCAGTAAAGGTCTAATAGACTGTGTCAAAGTACCAAAGATCTCATCACAGTGAAATAGAAAAACAATAAAAACCCAATATAAACATGCGCTTACCAAGGCCGACGCTGCTGTTTTCCAGCAGGTAACTGAGGTGGTCAAACATGGCTTTTTGGTTTTGTCTACTGATGCGACAGAAGTAGCAAAGAAAACGACAGCAGTTGGCCACCATCTTAGGAAATGTGATTTCCTTAACAGAAGTGATAGAGAAGTCGCACACTATTACTGGTTGTGTCAGGGTGACGTCGCTGTCACACATCACACACAGAGGGCCCTCATAAAAAACTTGAGAGGGAGAATCATAGTCACTGTTTCTAACAAGTTTATACATGAAAGACAGCTTATCTTGAGTCAATTAGATCTAAAATGGCGGCAAACCTATCCCATGCAAATGCCAAATGTATTACACAGTAGTACAACGGTGCAACTAAGGAGTAAATAAGGCTGTCAGTAATTGGTTGGTTAGTTGCTTAGTGGGTGGTTAGTCAGTTAGCTCGTTGATGAGTTTGTTACCTTGGACTCTCCTCCACTGAGCACATTAACCATGACCTCCATGACCGTCTCGTGCATTCCCAGGGCCCTCATCAGGTTAGGGTGCTGGTAGAACACCTTGTTGTTCATGATGTCACTGAGGAGAAACACACTGGCTTACACACCGCCATCTTGGCTCTTTCGACCCAAGCAGACCTGGGGTCTGCAGTAAACAGCCGGCGTGTCTTTGTTTGGTCCTCTCCTCACCCCAGGCCCCTGATCATGAGCTTCTCCTCCTCCCGGCCCATGCGGACAGACAGCAGAGACCTGATCTGGCCCAGAGACGCCAGCAGGTTGATGGTGTCCTCCACTGACACTGAGTTGATGGTGTAGGTCTTGGGCAGCGCCCTCACCTGGCCACCTGCAGAAGTTCAGCCGAGGTTAGGACTGTTTGGTCTTCCAAACACAGCTATCCCAAGCTTTACAGGGTGTACCCTCTGCAGGGTTGGGTGGGCTTGTTTCTTGTGGGAGCGTACCGATGCCATCGTACTGGCGGTGCAGCAGGACAAACATGGCTCTGACCAGCTCTGGGTCCTCGATGACAGACTCCTGCGCCCAGCGCACCATGGTGTCTGAGATGAGCTGCTGGAGGGTACCTGGAGGACACAGACAGGCACGACCGTCACAAACACAAGCACAAACACATTCACACACATACACACTCACATAAACACACACACACAGACACACAAAAATGTGGCACATCTACTGGGGAGTTTGTTTTGCTTGTGCTTGTTCCTTAAGGTGGCAGGTTTTGCTTGTTCCTTAAGGTGGCAGGTTATGAGCTTCTCATAAGGAAAACAATGTAAAAAAAGGGTAAAGTGAAATGGAATAGTCAACCCAAAATTGAATGATTGAATTACAGTGTTCTGAGTGTGAAAAAAACTAGAACACTAGAACTAGGTGTACTGTGTAGAGGACGCCGTTGTCATAATGAGGCCAGTGTATTCTGCTGTGTTGCTCCCTGCTCCCAGCCTCTCCCACAGGAAGACAGGACGAAAGAAAGGGCTTACTGGGCTTCTTGGCTTGTTTTTTCTTGGGTAGGTCAGTCATTTTCCTCCTCAAGTAGGCCACCTTCTCCACGAGGGAGATCAGTCTGCCCCGGATGGTAAAGTCACTGTCGCCCTCACTCGCCCGGTCATCGTCCATCTCTATACCTGCACAACACAACACACACACACAGGACACAGTTACCTCCTGAGGAGTAGAGAGTGTGTGTGTGCGTGTGTATATGTGGGAGGGTCTCCTTTGGTGACCAGATAATCAAATATAATGAATGTGATTTAATTAAGATGTGTGTCGTTGATTACTAAAAGGATAATGAGGAGATGATTTGCAGTCATGAAGTGACTAGAGCCACTGTCAAGGACATGGCTGTAGATCGGCTAGACCAGCATTACCACAGTGAATCATGAGGTCTTCATGGAAGTCCAGTAGCTGTTCTCTGATGTCTTCTGGACATGGACATTCCTGCTTCTCTTCCTTGAAGTTCAGCAGCATGTTGATCTACAGGGAGGAGCATGGAGGAGCATGGAGGAGCCAGCAGGTTGATAAACTACACATAGAAAGTATGATGATGAAAACAATCAATGATTTTCAAAAAAAAAAGATTTTTCTGTATTACAGCTACATGATAAACTCCTCTCACCCTCTCTCACCATGCCCCCTCCCTAACCTTTCCCATCTCCCCTCCCCTCCCCTCCCCTCCCCTCCCCTCCTCTCCTCTCCTCTCCTCTCCTCTCCTCTCCTCTCCTCTCCTCTCCTCTCCTCTCCTCTCCCCTCCCCTCCCCTCCTCTCCCCTCCTCTCCTCTCCTCTCCTCTCCTCTCCTCTCCTCTCCTCTGTCAAGGTTCCCTTCCTGCTGTACCTGTTCCTGTGGGGGGGATCTGAACTCTTTGGTCTTGCGGGCGGTCAGGGCAGCAGACATGTTGAGAGCCTGCATGACCTCGTTGTAGCGGAAACGCTGGTTGTCCTGGAGATGGGCCACAAAGTCGTCAGAGAATGCCACCACCGCCTCGATGCGATGCCTCACCTGACAGTCACACAGGTACTGGAGCAGGTGGCACATCTGGAGACACACACGCACATCCGAGCACACCAACACACACGCGCGCACTGGTGAGGAGGGAGGTCATCAGTGAGCTCAGGTGTGACTGCGCTGCAGTACGCGAGGAGACTTTCCTACCTGGAGTTTTACAGGCTCTGGTAGCTTCATCTGCAGGAGGCCCTCCTTGGGGACCTTAATCCCCCCATCCCCCCCCACGGCCCCCTCCCCCCGCGCCTCCACCTTACTGCCTTCCTTCTCAGGCTTCTCCGTGGGCTCGTCACCCCCTTCGGAGAACACGCTGGGTTCTATCAGCTGCAGGATGTTCTTCAGGTCCCCGTTGTGGAACACGCCCATGATGAGGAGCGTGTAGAACAGCTTAATGAGAGGGACGAACAGGAACTCAGTGCTGCCCCCTATAGGGTCCCTGACGTGCAGGCTGCCCTCCCTCACCGCCTCCGTCAGCATCTCGATCGTCTTCGTCTTCAGGATGTCCAGCGGAAACTCGGGGCTGTTCTGGAAACAGTCCCCGCCCCCTCCCGAGCCCCCCGCCCCGCACAGGAAGCTCGGCGAGGAGAAGTGCATCCTGGGCCGCAGCGAGGTGCTGAGGCCGATCCCGGGGAGGCCGTGCTTCTTCCTCTCGTCCGGGAACAGCGTGATGCTCTTGGTCTCGTCCGTCATGGGCACGATGTACTCGTTGTTCATCATGAGCCGGGCCGTGGCGTAGGTGCTGAGGTGGATGTCTATGAGGAGGTCGTAGTAGCCCGTCCGCAGCAGGCCGGGCATGTACTTGTTGTCGATGGCGTAGAGGAGCTGAGCCTCGTCCACGTGGCTGCAGAGGGCGTGGGCCACGCGGTTGTTGCCCAGGGCGCACACGGCCGAGTAGAGGCGCAGGGTGTGGTAGTGGAACTTCAGCAGCTCCTTCTGCTCCGTCAGCTCCAAGATGTCCACCGACCTGGACACACACACACACACGGACACGCGCGCACACACGCGTTTCAGCGGAGGGCAGGCCAGCGGGTATCCCGAGACGCAAGCCCCATGTATTTTTGCCGACGAACCGAGGCGTGAAACACAAGGCCCGAAAGTGAGCAGCGTACCTGTTCTCCTCGGGGATGTGCAGCGACATGAACTGGAGCGGTTCTGAACACTGCACCAGCCAGCCGTGGCGGTCATTGACGCGCGACACCTCCACCTTCAGGAAGTGGTTGGGGACGCGGCTCCAGAGGACGGGGGTCAGGAACTGGATGTGCAGCCGGGGGGGGCACTGGGGGGTGGCATTCTTCCTCTCACTCTTAAACAGCCCAGCCGACAAGGGCATCACGTTCTGGTAGCACAGACACAAATATATTGAGAGACAGGGCAAGGCATTTTGCTGCAAACTCTCTCTGAGGGATGAAGGTCAGAGAGATGGTTTTCATAGAGAACACAGAGAAAACACAGACATGGGAAACAATAGCTGGTTTCAGAGAAGCAAGGTGAAGAGTACAAAGGGCAGTCCTTGGTAATGATGAGATATACAGTATGGTCCAGACAGCTTCCCTCCTGGTCAAAGCAAGGCAAAGATTGGGAAACACTGCAATACTAGAATCAATGTCAATCAATGTAGTAGTAAGAATATATCAATAGATTGGATAATGTAAAACATTCATAATGTATGCCATCAATAAGGTAACGTAAAGTAGGACTTGAGGATTAATTGATGCCAATGGTAAATCCTTCCATTTCTCCCTCAACAGACAAGCAGACAGTCTGAGCCAGGAAGACAGTAGGAGAGTAGCTTTCAGTGCAGCTTTTCAGTACATGAGACCAGTGAAAAACAGGAGTGAGACAAACAGCTCGTCTCTTCAGTTGGTGCGAGGTCCTCCTTGTTCCCTGTTCCTCCAACACCTCCCCTACTCTGAGGCTGGCCTAGAAAGCTGTGGCTCTATTCTGTCACCAGCTGGTTGTGTTTGTGTGGGAGTGGATCCTCACCTTCATGCGCCCCAGTTCAAACTGAAAGATGTTAGGGCTGGTGGCCTGAGCGAACACAGCAGGAAACAGCTTGGTACTGGGCTCCACCTGGAGAGACAGAGCGAGGGAGAGACAGAGAGACAGAGGGAAAGAGACAGAGAGGGAGAGAGAGAGGGAGAGAGAGAGAGCGAGAGAGGGAGGGAGACAGAGGGAGAGAGACAGGGGGAGAGAGAAAGAAGGAGGGAGGGACCTTCAGTGAGGCCCTGTTCTAACCCACTGTGCTACTTGCTGGTGACTGTGCTGTGTACTTTACCTGGTAGTAGGTACCGAGCTCCTTGCCATTGGCAGTGAAGGAGAGCAGTCCGTTAGCAGAGTCCACCACACAGCCGATCTCCAGCCCGTTGTTGTTCCTGCCCTGCCCTGGACTGGTGCTCTCCCCTGCCCACACCATGTAGCAGTTACTGCGCTTTATACTGGAGAGGAGAGGACACGTGAGGGTTTTTATCACAGATTCAGAGACTTATTCACACAGACCAGCCCTGCGGGGAGCACTCCAACTCAAACTGACCTCTCGTGAACTTTGCCCTTCTCGTCGCCCAGGGTAACGGTAACAGTGCGGACCTTGTCCAGCTCAAAAGCCGTGTCGTGCTGGTGGAAGTCAGAAGTGACCCAGCCGACCCACACACTGGACGGCTCCTGGCCGGGGAAGATGCGCACCGAGTAGTAGTACTGGGGAGACACACACACACAGTTAATATACACAGTCTGAAGTAGGGAGTGGGAGTCTTTTAATACCGTGTGTGCGTGTGTTTGTGTGTGTGTGTGTGTGTGTGCAGTCTGTGTGTGTGTGTGTGTGCATGAACACGTCTCACAGTGGAAGTCTGCATGAGGTACTCATAGTCGTCTCTGTCGTCAGCCAGCACCTCCTCAGACAGCCGGGTGGAGGAGGTGCTGCTGTTGTCTGGCTTGGTCCTCTTCAGCATGAACCTGCCATGACCAAGCACACATGCTTTGTGGCTTAGAGCAAGGTGTAGTACTAACATCAACTAGGGTTATGATTCACACAGTCAATACATCTTACGCAGGCAAAGTACAGGACGTCATGTGAGGCCTGGACATGGTGTAAGGAGGAAGTCTCCCAGGAGTATGACTGGGTAGAGTCCTTAGTCCAGACTGGGTGTGTGTCTCCTTACCTCTGTTTCAGCTTGGAGGGCTTCTCCTGGGCATAGTCTTTGTGATTGTTGAACTCGTCTTTCTCTGGGCCGTTGGAGCCCATGTGACCATGGGCCGACTTCATCAGGACCTCAAAGTCGGACACCGTCTCAAAGTCCTCCAGCTCCTTCTTGGGAGAGAAGAGGCCTCCGTTGGCTGGCAGCGTCCCACCGGGGGACTTGGCGAAGGCCTCGGCGCACTCGATAGGCATGCTGAGGCGGTAGAACACAATGTCTGTGTTGCTGTTCTGGGAGCCAAACGACCTCTGGGTGACCTTGAGGCACGGCGGGATCTCCACGGTGCCGTCGATCCTTGTGACCTTTAAGCCACAGGGAGGTCACAAAGGTGGATGAGTCATAGGGGTCAGGAAGGAGTCATACTGGGTTCATGGTGGGAGTACATCTGTATGTGAATATGTGTTCATTCATCGTCAAACCCTTGTCATACTTAAAACTAAGATTGCCTGGAAACCTGAAAATCCCACTGTCATGGGTAGCGGTGTATAGTTCAGCAGGTGTTCATGATCTTGTTTGTTTGAGGTCAGTCTCACCTCGATGTGTTCGTGGTTGTGTGGTACAGGTATGAACTGAGGCAGCCTCTTGCTGAGCCACATGGTCAGATCACGGTTCATGTTGACGGCAAACGGCTCGTAGCCCTCCTGCAGGCCGCAGATGGTGAAGTACTTGAGCGTGCTCACATCCTTGCCAAAGTTCATGCGGCCCACCTGACACACACCCAGACTGCACACTGGGATGAACCCTGGGAAAGGGAGCGAGGGACATCATCACCACCACCACCACCACCGTCATCTTTATCATCATGGTCATTACCTTACCATGGTTACCATGACAGTTTTGGTAGGTCAAAATATGGATGTGCAAATGTATTGACCTTGATTCTTTTGTTTTTCCTCAAATAAATCCCTTTGGAATTCTCCTACTCTGACCAGTAGATGGCTCTGAAGTTCACTTGTTTCACCTGCAACTTGACAGGCTGCTGATGACCCTGATGAAAAACTCAAAATTGGCTCATTAGCTCTATCACATCTATTTAATTAACGCCCTCTCTGTCATAAACTCTATCTAATCACATGGATGCCTTCATAGGCCCACTTCCTGGTTGTGTCTGTCTGTTACCGTTGGAGCATATCAGACCGGGCCAGGTGGATTGTGGGATTGTGGATTGCGCTTGTGCCCAATCAGCAGTGTGACTCTTACAGCACTGCTAGTCTGCTTAGCCCTGCCTCTAAGCTAGCCTCTGACCATGCCATGTTTGTGTATTTGACAGTTTGTGTGGGTGTGCGCGTGGTTGTGGTTGAGAGAACACTTCAAATGAACTTGACAGCGTCCTGTGAACTAGAGTGGAGTGAAGCAGGATAGTGGACACAGCCACGGGCCTCTCTGGTCTGGCTCAAATACTGTGTCAGGAGGCCAGCCAGTGGAACTAATAGTAGCTAATAGAGGTTTAGAGAAGCACAAATGGTGCTGTCATTGGTGACATAACAGTGACGTTAATCGTTAGTTGAAGTGTAGCCAAACCTAAATTCTTTCTCTGTCTCAGTTTTTTTGGACCGGAAACTTTATTTGAACGGGACTCAACGGGATTACAGTAATACAGATTAAATGAGAGAAGAACAGAGTTGAGGCACAAACCTTCCCAAACTTCAAAGTCCTTGAAGGCCAGTTCAGACCCTGAGTCATCCAGTAAGACCTCTCCGTTGTGGGTGAACATCATGGTCTGTTCGTTCATGTCCACCATGCAGCCCACCACGTCACCTGACTGCCATGACCGCCCAAAGTGCTCATTCCCCTGGTGCCACCGCTGGGCCTGAGCAAAGCAAACAAGATACGCACACACACACACACGTCACCAGTATACCAGTATATACTGTACTGACACACACAAACACACATGCATGCGCGCACATGCATGCACATCCACACTCTCTCTCTCTCTCTCTCTAGATATCTTACACACCGCTGCAAACACACACAGACAAGCAGAATGCACACACACTCACACACAAATACATATGCAAATCTCTCCAGCTTCCTCTCTACTGGTCATAAATAGCTGTTGTCACCACCTGCAGTGCTTGACAGTGTGAGTCACCTCAGCCCTCGCCTTCTGCCCACTCACAGAATGACAGCCTTCACACCAGCCTGACTAACCGCCAGCTCAGTCACCCGCCCTGGCCACGGCAGACCGCATGGAGGAGCGCAGCTTCACATCGTTCTCCCTAAGTGGCTGTCTATGCATAGAGAATACCTTCACGTTCTCGCTAAGTGATGTCCTGAAGACGGTCAACTCCTCAAAAGTATCACCATCACGGTGGCTCCGTTTTGTTCATACGCTCAGAACAGCCGCAACAACGGCAGGACAGATTACACAGTGTGAACTGGTGATGTTACCTTGAAGCCGTCGAATACGAAGGCGTGCTCGTCGGAGCCCAGTTCCTGGTCGGGCAGACAGCCAGGCCGTGCCCAGCCCACCCTCATCTCCCCTGACGTCACCACCTCAAACTCAAAGTACCACCTCCCGGCGTTCACACTGTAGGGCTTCTCCGCACGGAAGATACGGAAACGCTCGGCGGACATGTTGCTCAAGTCTGCTCTGGCTGCTGGAGAGAGAGAGACAGAGAGAGAGAGACAGAGAGAGAGAGAGAGAGAGATAGAAAGAGAGAGAGAGAGAGAGAGAGAGAGAGAGAGAGAGAGAGAGAGAGAGAGAGAGAGAGAGAGAGACAGAGAGAGAGACAGAGAGAGAGAGAGAGAGAGAGAGAGAGACAGAGAGAGAGAGAGAGAGAGAGAGAGAGAGAGAGAGAGAGAGAGAGAGGGTGAAGGATGTATAACAGTATGCTGGCGGTGTGATCTGAGGATTGCTTTGAGACCTTGCTGGTGAAGAAGTATAGAATTCAATTTATTCCCTGTGGGTTGATGGGAAAAGAAAACATCAAGAGGGCCAACTGACAAAGTGTTTTTCAAAATGCGTAGTTTATTGGCAGTTTTGCCTTGCTCAGCATCCGTCAGAAGAGGCAGCTCTAGCTGGGCTAACCCTGGCAGCTAACTGGTAGCGGAAGGTAAACAACTGTCCAGGTGATTCATGGCGTGGTGCTTGCACAGCTAAGTCACTCATGCAGGCCCACTAAAGCTATAAATTCAATCACACCAGGAAGAGAAAAAAAAATAGCCAGTTTAAAAATGGTGTCATAAAGAATTCTAAAGAATAGTGCATGGACGGAGCTGTTGCAAAGAAGACAAGGGTGTGTGTTAGTGTGTGTGGTGTGTGAGTGAGTGACCATACCATGGTCCTGGTCAGGGGCCTCCAGGTTGTATCCATAGCCCAGCAGAGTACGTACGGCCTCCCTCAGACTATCCTTGTTGGACTTCTTGGTTCTCTCGTCCAGCAGAGCATAGGGAACCAGACGGGGGTTCCTCCGGTTCTTCACATCCTTCACCAGGGAGGAGGAGGTTAGTCAGGAAATGGGGACAGGAAGTTGTTTTTCTTTTTTGTTACTGTGTATATTTTTTATCATTCCAATCCAGACTTGTTCTGATGACAGAAGTAATTACAGTCCCGTGTTGCAAATAACCTAGATCCATGTCAGACTGTTTCAAATGCAAAAACACAAGATTTACATTTTGGGACAGGTCAAATTCAGTTTGGGACGGTTCATTTTGCACTTTGGGACGGTACTGGGACCGTGAGGAAAAAAGTGAGTTGCGAGCCCTGCACAGGACACACCTGCTCCTTAACATGCTAAGATCCTGCCAACATATCTCAGCTGCAGGAACAAAGCAGAGTGTGCTGTCAGACAGGTTTCACAGCCAGGATTATTGTGGAGCGTCTGCATTAGCGAGTGTGCTAACCCCTGCCATGAATAACCCTGGCAGTGTTAATCCTACAGCTAGCTTGCTCCCTCTCCATTCGCCACCCTTCATTTTCTTACTCCCCCCTCCCTCACCCCCATCTACCCCTTCCACCCAGACGATGTAATGTATGTAATCCTGCAGCACAGTTGGTTACTATGCTGTTGTACTGTCTTCCCAGAGGTACAGGAGTTGTAAACACATTTGAGAGCCGTCTAAGACCGAGAGTGCCTTTTAAAATGTCTTTCATTTTTTGTTTATAACTGGGATAGAGACAGCGTAAGGCATACCGACGTGCACACACATTGACCACCCTCACCATACACACACACACACATCACACACACACCTGTTGGATGCCGTAGGTCCAGCCCTGGCGGATGCGGTCCCTCGCCCAGACGTTGTGGGCGTTCTCTGCCAGCTTGTCCACCATGGCCTCCTGGGTGGAGGCCAGCTTGATGTGGCTCAGGTCCATGGGCGCCGGCTTGTAGCCACTGGACAGCTCGTAGCTGGCCCGGAGAGAGAGGGAAAACAACTGGTTTACATACTCTGAAAATGCATCCTGATGACCTTCCTTCCTTCAGACAAGCTGACTGGGGTTGTTTCCCCTCCAGCCATACTATAAAACACTGCAAAATAATGTAACAGTAGCATACTGTAACATACTGATCTTGTGGTATGAACTGTAAGATGTTAGTGGACAAGGGACTTACGTAGGGGACAGTTTGAGGTTATTGACCTTCTCAACAGCATGTTCATCAGCCAGTCCAACGTGGCAACCCAGAGCCAGGAGAGTCCTGGGGAGACACACATATACAGGTTTGAGGAGTGGGTGTACAGTAAGAGAATGCTGTCATCTTCAGAGTGTGACCAGTGAAGGGAGGTGAAGTGATGAATTGGTCATGGGAACTTATATCTTTCTATTCAGCAGCAGAAGCACTACATTCTGTTTGACACAGTGTACAGTACATCTGTATGGTCAGTTAGTCTGGTCCATCAGAACTCATAAGCGTCCAGTATGGAATAGAGTTTAAAATCCATGTGGAGAATACCTCCAACCCACCATGGGAGACTTTGAGTCCTAAACATAAAAGCACATAATCAGTACTTTTTAGCGTGTCCTTTTTTATAATGGATAATGAGCAGAAAGAGAGAGAGACTCTGGTACTTGATTATTCTGCTCAGGGAAAACCCTTTTTGCATTTAGATAGCCCTTTGTGTCTGTCTCCTCACAGCCCAGCACTTCAATCTTACTCTCCCTCCTCGACTTATGAAATTAATTAAACTAACATCGTCATTCCCTGAAGGTTTCAAATGACTTGTGGAATTGGCTATGGGTAGTCTTGGAGAAAAATAACTGTCAGAAGAGGCTGATATTCAGTTGATGGAAAGCCACAGCAGGTATTGAAAATCATTTTGCCAGTCACAAACTGCTCATCGATCACAAAAACGTGCCAGATGGAAACAGAGATCAAGTCATGTGATGTGTGTATCAATGTGGCTGGCGGCAGGGTGGATGGCACATTAATCCACGTGTCATCTTGAACTGGAATCCATGGCTTTAATAGACCAATCAGATGTTCTCATTATAACAGCATCTCTCTATTTAATATATCTACCAAGGATAAGATCCCTGATCTTCAGATCAACTTTGAGTGTGTTTCAAATACAATCCCTAACTGCCCTGCTAATCAACTACACCTCATTCAAGGTCAGATCTAAGGGAGTTAGCAGTTAGCAGTTAAAGCTAGGACTTAGCAGGCTGCTAACACAGGATTGGATTAGAACTGGGCCAAATGGACCTGTGTGGCTGGGAACCAACTGTACTGATAGGGGACCAGAAGCGGACCTACTTGAGTGTCTCTAAGGACATCTGCAGGTTGTAGCTCCTCTCCTGCTCGGGCAGCTTGGAGAACTCCACCAGACATGGGTGCTGCCGCTTATTGTCATCTCGCACCTGGAGGAACCACACAGGAACCAATCAGCATGACCCACTGTGGGCTTCTAACGTATGCATTGTCAGTCACACAGGTCATATCATACCATACTCATTTAGTAAGTCAGTTTGTCTCTCTCTGTCTGAATGACTGATTGCCTGTCTGTCTGCTTGTCTGTCTGCCTGTCAGGTTGATTGGCTTGCTGCGTGCAGTAGAACCTCAAGACGGACTGCTTTCCCACTTCACAGCCCAGTGATTCTTATTAACATAGAGCTGGAGCAGCGTGTGTGTGCGTGTGTTACTCACAGCTCCATAGGTCCAGCCTAGTTCAATCTTGTT
>NC_140373.1:6372500-6377500 GCF_054491055.1 Hypomesus nipponensis | reverse complement strand
TTACCATTCTGTGTGTGTGAGAGAGAGAGAGAGAGAGAGAGAGAGAGAGAGAGAGAGAGAGAGAGAGAGAGAGAGAGAGAAAGAGAAAGAGAGAGAGAGCTAAAGAGGGAGAGAAAGAGAGAGAGAGAGAATGATCTCACCCTTTACTCCTCTTCAGTAAATTCAAAATCGACACATGAAAACGGTAGGCTAAAAATGTCTTATGCATAGCACCCAGACCGGAATAGCTCGAGGTCAGGTCTAGGTTGTGTTTGTGTGGGTTGAAAGCCTGTGTGTGGATGTACAGTATATATCTCAAAGCTGGTGCTTTAGGGACTGGAACAGGGCTGGAGTTTCATAATTCAGAGCTTATGAAGTAAGTGGTAGAATTCTTAACCACCTCCTGTGTAAGAGGTGGTTTGTGTTTGTGTGAGTATGTGTGTGTGTGTGTGTGTGTGTGTGTGCGTGTGTGTGTGTGTGTGTGTGTGTGAGGAGGAGCAGTGTTTCAGCCAAGCATCCTGCTCCTGCACACTCTTAGTACATTCAGTCTTTACGGCTGGAAGATCTTCTCTTTCTTCCTCCCCTCTCTCTCTCTCCCTCTCTCTACTTCACCACTCATCTGTGGAAGGAGGGCAATGGAGACCAGGTGGAGGACACAGACTGTTGTTTCCTCCTTTCTCTTCTCTCCTTTGCTCTGTTTCTCCCTCTCTCTCTCTCGCTATAATCCAGTCCACCTCTCTTTTCATCTCATCCTTCCATCCATTCTCAACAAACTCTCTCTCTCTCTCTTTCTCACACATACATTATTGTAATGTACAACCTGGCTTCAGACCAAACAACAGTGATTACACTGCTACCCCCGCTTGTAGCATTCTGGGATAGCTATGCTCCTCTCTGGGCGCCGCTACTGGACACAGGTGTGGAGTACTGGAATGATCTATGAGGGGTGCTCCTTCTGCATACAGAGCTGTTTGAGTAACACAAAACCACTGAGCTGATGAGTTCTCCTGGAGGTAGTGATAGGATAGAGAGTCCTCTGTCATCCCAGATCAGATAATCATCCCACACAAAGCAACAGTGGAAGAGAGTCAGCGTATCCTCCATGAGATCTAGGAGGCTGTCTTTTTCGCTGCACTATCAGTCACATTGAAGATGAACTTCACAGGCAGATAGACAGATAGACAGTAGTTGCAAACACTGCTGTAGAGGCAACTCAGGATTAGACTTGAGGAACTAAATGAATGGTGAGTGAATGTCTAAAGATAAAAGGACAGCCAGTTACTGTAGTGTGCATCTGTTGTGTGTCTGATTTCATAGGTCACATGAGAGTTGACCTACCGGAAGAGGCCTCCAGCCGTTCCAGTCTACTAATCAGCCAATCCAGAGAGCCGGAAAACTGGGCACAGTTCTTCCTGTTTCCTCTTATCAAGGCAGCTGGGACAGAAGGAGAAAAGAAGGCGGTATCAAAATAGTGAAAAAGCACAGGTGTGTTCTGAACTAAACTATTCCTCTCAGACAGTATCTGGAGCCTCTTTCTCGCTTCTCTCTCCATCTCTCTCCCCCCTCTTTCTCTCTTTCCCCCTCTCTCTCTCTCTCTCTCTCTCTCTCTCTCTCTCTCTTTCTCTTAATGTGTGCGTGTGTGTGTGCGTTTATTTGTTTGTTTGTGTGCTTAAGTCCAGCTAGTGGTAGACGACCAGATGCCAGTGTATACCAGTGTTCAGCTACAATGATCTGTAATGTGGTAGAGCCCACCAGAGACTAACAGAAACACTCTTATTAAGGATTTGTGCCGCACTGCTCTGATGTTGTCTGGGTGGTATCTCCCTACTGTGTCATTCCATTCTTTATCTGTCTTCATCCTGTCTTTCATTATCCCTCTGTCTCATTATCTGTCTCTCTCTCTCTCTCTCTCTCTCTCTCTCTCTCTCTCTCTCTCTCTCTCTCTCTCTCTCTCTCTCTCTCTCTCTCTCTCTCTCTCTCTCTCTCTCTCTCTCTCTCTCTCTCTCTCTCTCTCTCTCTCTCTCTCTCTCTCTCTCTCTCTCTCTCTCTCTCTCGAATGCCCAATATGGGGTTGACTATGTAGACCTGGGCCCTCCGTTCCCCTGGGTCAGAGAGAGTGTGTTACAGAGAGAGTACACAGGGTGGGGAGCAGCATTAGAATCCCCCTGAGTGTGCAGTGGACCAAGCAGGCAGTTCACCCCGCCCCCCCCCACGCCCGGCCCCGGCCCCGGCCCCAGCCCCTCCCTCACCCAGCAGCTCATATAATGAGTTTAGGATGGACTTCCAGGCTTCGCCGGCCTCCCGGCCAGCCACCTCAGCAAAATGGGCAGCGCTGCTGTAGATGTGCAGGCGGTCGATACACTCCAGCACCAGGTTGATCATTCCCTAGTGGGCGGGGGGGGGGATATTGAATATTGTCTGTGTCATGTTTAAAACGTATCCAGCACACATACAACACACTCCCGACATAAAGTGAAGCACAGTTACTCCTGAGCTCAAGGCTACCTCTTCTTGGAAGAGGTTCTGTCGGTTCTTCAGCGCTCGCAGGCGGTTCTGTTTGTCCTCGTGTTCCAGGTGCTCGTCAGGGGGCTGGAAGTAACCAATAAGATCCTGCAGACTCAGACTGACTGATTCAATTGGCAGATCCAGTGTTGAGGTCTTCCCTTTTTTACTAAGTGTGTCCAATCCCCTGAGAGATAGAGGCAAGGAGGAAAGGACAGAAAGAGAGTTGGAGAGGAAGAGAAAGATGAACAAGAAAGATGTTACCATCTCGGACCTCATTTCATCGTATTGATCTAGAGGGTTCAAGTGATCCAAATTAAGAGGATTTAGAATGGTGCTGTTGGACAGGTACTTTGTCATTATGACTAAAGATGCGGAGCGAGGTTACAATAGTGCTGTGTGGGCGTGCGTGTGTGCGCGTGCATGTACCGAATGAAGCGGTTAAACAGGAAGACGGTGCTGCGTATGACGCGGGCGGTGCGAGACTCCTCATGCTGGGAGCGGGAGAGGGTCAGCCCATCGTCCATGTGGCCCTCATGGTGCATGATGGCCTGAAACAGTCGGGTCAAAACAGGCTGTCAGCTGCATGGGACCTTAAAAACATCTCGAAAAAGGTAGCCAATGAACTTTTAGTCTGGGCTGAAACAGTATGTCAGTTTAACGAAACAAACAGGTCTCAAATACAGCAGCGTAACCTAGAATACGAACAGCGTTCCTAGCAGACAGTGAAGCACATTCGAGGGACGTCCACCATGTTGTACCTTCCTCTGCACGCCTCCCATGCGGGCACACTTGGCATCCACAGTCTGGTAGGTGAGCCAGAGACAGGTGTCCACGTGCTGGACGTAGCACACCGAGTCCCCATACTTGATATCAGGAACCCCCATGCCTTCCACTTCTTTCTTCAGGGCAAAGTCCAGCTTCTCCTGTGGAGGGGACCAACCAGACAGGGTGAGTTCACTCAGCTGAAGGCTGGCCTGGGTGCCGTAGTGCTCGCTCCCCCTGTCTGGGAGAGCTGTTGTCTGCCTCTGTCTTCACTCCCTCGGCTTCTCTTGTTCCCTCACACGACAACTGTTAACAGTCAACTCTATTACTGCCAAACACAGCCCCTTCTCCCACCGTCTTCTACAACCTACAGCGTTGTGCTGTCTGTCTGTCTGACTGACTGGACATGACACTTTTGCATTGTATTGCAGCGTTTGAGAAGTGAGAATGGTTTGTGTTGGTATGGGTGTGCGTGCGTGTGTGTGCCAGAGGGAATGTTCTCCACACTTCTCTCCTCTCTTCTTCAATCCTATTTCCTCCTCTCCTCTTTTCTGCTCCCTTTCCCTCTTAAATGATCTCTCCTCTCCTCACCTTCTCTATAATCTATAAGTGGTAGGTGGCTGAATGGTGAATATCTCGTACGCAGTATTCTCTGTTAACACCCAACACTGTTGCTGTCTCAACAACGCAGGTCTGCGGCAGCTAGCACAGGACGATAACTTACAGTGCTCCCCAGCTCTGTCTATGAGGGCAGGAGGAGTTGCAGTGTAAATACTGCTGGCCTGCAGCCTCAGCTAGGTGTAGACATTACCCCACATCTCATACTGCTAGCCTGTAGCCTCTGGACAGCTGGATATGTTGATGCTGCAGAACATTGCAACAGTTTACTGTTGGGTTTCTATCTACAGCAGCCAGCATACCCTTGAATTACTGTACCAGCAAATCTGTTACTATGGAAATGTGTGTGTGAGTGAGTGAGTGTGTGTGTGTGTCTATGCGTTCCTACCTTGGATGACCTGAAGCAAAAGGCAGTAGACTTGACGTCAGCCTTCTCCTTGTCCATGAGGAGAAGGTTCCGGTCCTCCAGCAGGCTCAGGTACTTCCCCGTCGTCACGTGTCTCAGCCTGAAGGGCTGGCCCCAGCGCGTGTGACTCCCGCTCCATCTGTACACACACACACACACACGCACATGCAGAAACACACGCACGTATGTATTCAAGAAAAAACACACACACACACACACAGATCAAAAACATATTGGATAGAAAGGCATGGAAGTGCTTTATTGGTGTGTCCTGGCGCCCTGCCCAGATCAGTTAGCTAGACGACCAGGCCTGGTCGTGAAAGTAGAAGAAGTGTCCGGGGGACAGAAGAAGTTCTGTAAGGAGGTCCAGATAAAGTCTAACTGCAAGAGATGATGCATGAGCAGCTATTTCTACAACCCCTAACCAGCCCAACCCCATAATGTCAGTTTGACAGAACACTGCAGGCTAAAGAAGCCATGGATAACTTATAGACTAAAACGACATCCCTATTTCAGCCTCTGTATATACAGTAATTGTCTAGTTAACTAGAGGAATCACCATCTCAGTCATCCTCAGGGAACTGCTCATTCTTTATCGAATGACACTTAAGACTTGCATATTGTATGTGTGGATCTGATGGGTGAGAAGAGGTGTGTTGTGGGAGTTGTAGTTTGACTCACGCGACCCGTAGTGTCTCCAGCCTCCAGAGGGAGCGGGCATGAATGGATA